>NC_056744.1:1364477725-1364780225 GCF_019279795.1 Protopterus annectens | reverse complement strand
CCTTCAAAAAATGCATGCAAACACAAATCCTGTTATTCTAGGAACTTTCTAATTTAAAAACAGTAATATTTAAAATCTGTCCCTGTTTTTGGGCCATAGTATCCCCCATTATTTCAGATTTTGTCCATTTTTCTTGCACAAAGAGTTTGAGAGGTATGGTATGTAATGCCCTAGTTAGAGGGAAGGGCAGGTTAGTCAATTAACAGAGCCTGAATCTGCTTCACCAACTACCAGACTGCTGAAGGAATTGTCAGCTCCAGTGATGACAAGACCCCCAAAATTGTCAGACACACTGACGTCCCGCTCACCAGGCTTAATAAAGAGAAGGTCACAGTGAGCTGCCTGTCGGGCGCTAGGATCCACCACATAACGCAAGCACTCAGGTCACTCCAAAGCAAATACAAATATGACTCAGTCATTGTACATGCTGGTGTGAATGACCTGAGACGTACCTCCCTCGACTACATGAAAAGAGACATAGAGGAGCTCTCTGATCATGTAGCCCAGGCCGGTATGACCCTGACCTTGAGCAGCATCTTACCCTCACCTAGAATGATGCCACAGTATAAAGACAAAATTATCAATTTTAACAATTGGCTAAAATTTTGGTGTCATTCAAAGGGAATCCGGTGTCTGTCAGCCTGGGATGACATGCTCGACAAGCCACGTTGCTTCGCTAGGGACGGCTTGCACCTGTCTCCCTTGGGCTTTCGGATATTGGCAAAGGCTCTTGCCACTCCCATAGTGCCTTTTTTAGGCAAGGCTCAAAAGTCAAACCCACCTCCATAGACAGCACAAGGAACAAGGAACTAAGGGTAATGCTGCTAAACGCCAGAAGTCTTAACCTCAAGATGCATGCACTCAAAGCTCTCCTCAGTATGGAGAACATTGATATCTGTGCAGTGACAGAGACCTGGTTCAAGGCTCCAGAGAGTACCCCAGCACTACCAGGTTATACCTCATATCATGCTTTTCGGCCCCAAAACCCGGACCGAACCACAAAAGGAGGGGGAGTTTCCATATTTATCAAGGATATCCACACCTCCAGGTTAGTGGCAGTGCACAAAGTATCGGAGACCATCCATGTGCAACTGACAGTGGGCAAGACTGCTTTTCAGTTTATAGCATCCTACAGACCACCCTCTCAAAGTCAGGAATCCCACTCGGCTTTCCTGAAAACATTGGAGAACACTAAGATCTCTCCAAACACCATTATATTGGGTGACTTCAACTACCCAAACATAGACTGTGAGCATTACTCAAGCCCCAGCACCTTAGCCTAAAGGTTCCTGGAATTTATAAACTCAAATGCTATGGAACAACTAGTCACCACTCCCACAAGAGGGGAAAACATACTAGACCTAATCATTACCAACATGGGGACTCTATGCTCCATACCAGAAGTATATCCCTCATTGGTAAGATCAGACCATAAATTAATTTCACTGGATATCCACATCCCGACCCCACCCCCAGCCCAGAAAACCACAGTGAAAAACTTCTCAAAAGTGAACTTCACACTTCTCAAAACTGAAGTGGAATCCTTCAACGCCTCAGGGCCAGTGGAAACTACGGCCCAAACTGCAGAATCCTATATAAATGCATTCTACGGACATCTCCAGGAATGCATGGATAATGCTATCCCAAACAAAATCAAGACCCAGTCATCCAAAGGCAGGCATCCAGTCTGGTGGACCCCAGCCATAAATAAACTGTACAACAGAAGGAGGAAGCTACTACATGATAGAGCAAAATCCCTAAAAGGGAAGGCATCTCTGATCAGTACTAGCAAAAAATTACAATCCCTCATAAAATCCTCCAAGGCCAGCTTCGAGAGAAAAATTGCACAGGACACTAAAGACAACCATAAGGCTTTTTTCAGTTATGTTAGGAACCTGGGATGCAACTCCCAGACTTGTTCAGAGTTGATTCTAAACGACAAAAAATATACTGAACCCACAGACATCGCCAATATCCTGGCAGACAGGTTCAGTGCAAACTCCCCCCCCCTCCCCCCCAAAACAGCAAGTATCTATCCCAGCAGAGTGCAGCCTCCCAAACATCTCTGATGCTCAGGTGAAGGCCGCCCTCTCCAAAGCAAAAAACACTGCTTTCATGGGACCAGATGGCATCCCAGGTTGCATCCTACATGAACTCCAAGAAGAACTAATCCCTCAAGTAAAACTGCTGTACAATCTCAGCCTCACTACAGGATATGTGCCCAAAGAATGGCATACAGCAACAGTGGTCCCACTCCACAAAGGTGGCGCCTCTGCGGACCCTGGAAACTATCGCCCCATAAGCCTGACTAGCCTAGTATGCAAGGCTATGGAGAGGATCATCATGGAACTCATAAGCAAAGACATTGGGGACCTACAGACACTAGATCCTACCCAATTTGGCTTCGTCAAGGGCAGATCCTGCCTTTTGAACCTGGTCGACTTCTTCGAAACAGTCACCAAGGCCATAGATGAAGGGAAGGTAGTCCACACAGCCTATCTGGACCTCGGAAAGGCATTTGACACAATACCCACTCGGGCATCATAGATAAGCTATCCAGCCTAAATATAAACCCCTATGTTACAAGATGGGTCACAAACTGGCTCAAAGACAGAACCCACAGAGTCAGAGTTGCTGGAGCCATGTCAAACTCGAAACTGGTCACAAGTGGCATCCCACAAGGTTCTGTCCTGGGACCTCTCTTGTTCGGTGTTTACTTTTCTGAGGTACAGGCCAATGTGGGAGGACTATGGCTCACCAAGTTCGCAGATGCCTGCAAACTGGGCGCCATAATTGACTCTCCAGCTGACACAAACATCCTTCAAAAAGGTCTCGCAGAGACGGATAACTGGTGCCAGAGCCATGGTCTAAAGCTAAATGCCAAAAAGTGCATAGTCATACCCTTTGGCAAAAACAATGTGCCCACAAATTACCACATAGGTGGTAACCCATTAAGTACAGAGAAAGTAATTAGGGATCTGGGGACCCAAGTTGATAGCAATCTCTCCTTTGCCAACCACATTGCCAAAGTGGTTAGAAAGACCTTCTACATAGCCCACCTCATCATGAAAGGATTCACATCTAGATCAAGAGAGGTAATCGTGCACCTTTATTCATCCCTCATCAGGCCCATCATAGAATACAATGCCCCCTTTGGGATGTACCTTACCCGACACCTGCAGCAATTAGAAAGACCCCAAAAGTACCTCAACAGGAGGATCAAGGGACTCAAACAGATGCCATTTGCTGCTCGGTTAAAAAAACTGCAGCTCTACTCAGTTGCATACCGCCTACTTCGAGGTGATCTATGCCTGACATATAAAGCTATGTCCAGCCCAGAATTAATGGACATGCTCCACCTCAGTAAATCTAAATCCCTTAGAGGCGCGCGCTCGAGGGACTTGAACCTCAGCACAGAAATAAATAGAACATGCTGGAGGGACAGATTCATAACCCAGAGGCTCCCTTCGCTCTGGAATAGAATTCCAATTCATGTTAGACAGAGCACCTCACTGACTCTCTTCAAGAAGAATCTTGATGAGTGGATGGGGGATCATAGGTTTGTCCCGGGGATTACTTCTGTGTCACTATTAGACAGAGGCACAGTAAACTAAACTTTAAAAAGGGCACAGTATACTCAAATCAAGGGGTGGCGTAAGCCAAACACAATCGGGCTAGGCTTATAAATGCCCCAGAGCAGATAGCCTAGTATGAACTTATGAACCTATGAACCTAATCCTTTACACCAACTTCCAGACTTTTGAAGGAATTGTGATCTTCAGTGGCTATCAAAGCCTGAATCTTCTACACCAGCTACCAAACTGCTGAAGGAATTGTATGCTAGTTTCAGTACATTTCCAGGGAATTATGAGTTTCAGTGCATTTTTAAGGGATTATGAGTTTCAGTTTATTTTCATAGAATTGCATGTTTCAAAGAGAGAGAAGATTACTGTTGCTCACATGAACCTCTTGTTGATTTGTCAGCCACTCCCTGTTGCAATATTACCAGCTTAACATTTCTTTTTAATGTATCACAGGCAGTCAATTTTTCAAGGGCAGCAGGAACTGAATTTGTAGATGAAACACTGAAATGCAAAGTTGTTTGTCAGTAAACTCTTCATTAGTTACAGAGCTCTGTGGAATTATTTGTGTGACTTTTACTTCTGCAGAGATTGTGCTTATTGACTGCTATTGGTTTATTGTAATGACAGAAGTTTGAGTGGCCTTTTATGGTCAAAATTTTCTGAAATGGATAGTTTTCTCATTACTGGTTTATACATTTTGTTTCATTGCTTATTGGAAGAATGTTCTAAACTGCAAATTAAAAAAAACATTCTAACAAGTGGTGCCTTATTATACAAAGAATATAATTTAATACAATTGGGAATGTGAATCAAAGAACACATATATGTATGCATGGCCTTAAAAATGTGTGTAAGGAGGCTAGATGCATTTTCTTTGAATGTGGGCTTTAATGCAGTTTCAATGAATGTGAGTTTCAAGGGCAGAGAAGTTTACTGCTCATGCCAAGTCTGTTTTCATTGTGAGACTGTATTGTTTGTTTAGCAAATGGCTATTAGTGTTCATTGCAGAAGTAAATAAGAAAACAGTATGCACACTGACAGATTTGAAAGTGTTTATGGTAACCGAGGAGAAATAGCCAAGTAATGGAACACTGGAATGGCTGGGGAGGGGGTTCCTGCAGGTAGGGGGGGGGGGTAAGTGGAGCTACTCTGCGGGGGGGCCCAATCTATTATCCTGCCTAGAACCCCATTTGATCATGATCTGGCTCTGCTTATCATCAAGTTACACTTAAATTACCCTTTGTAGTCCTAGTGTAGCCTTGTTACATTGCTATGGAGTTTGCAGGGCCAGTGTTGCATTTTGGGTGTCCCCAGCAAATTTCAAGTTGGGGGCCCCCTAGGCACTTCCAGTGTAAGTATCACCCTGCCACTGCCACCCCTCTTAAGTAACCTTTTAGTTCATGCTGCAAGCTTTTAGGAGTAGTACACACAGCCTGACCTGTAGCTACAATGCTCTTGCCTTACAACAGGTCAGTACTCCATCTCAAAAAGGGACTTTTAGCGTTACTGGCATTTAGTTGCAATAATGATACATCACAACAACTCTATGTAACTGTCTGGACTTGGGTGAAATGGCACCCTAGGCCTACTGTTTCAGACCCCCCCACACACACACACACAAACACACACACAAACACCCTCCAGTCCTCCCCGTACGATGCACATTACTTTTTTTTTTCTTTTCTCACATTTTGCCTTAGTCTTTAGCTTTTTCAAAACACCATAACTTTCTGTATTGTAAGAAGTGCATTGTTTTTTTTTACCTTTTTACATAACCTTTTCATCCAATGATGACATAAACAAAAATTATGATCAAAGGTAGAAATTCAGTGTTTCTGTTCAGCTTTAAATTTTCTGGCATCCTTTCAACACACCTTTCCTAACCAACACAGCACAGTAGTAATCATTTAGGAAATAGCCCAAAAAAGCCTGGGTCCAAGAAGCCGTAGGGTTATAGATGCTCTGGTATCCAGTTTAAACCATTTTCCCAAGCTTTTAATTCAACGGTGGCCTAAACTAAAATTATGAGTAAGAAAATAATTTCTGTCTTATTTTTATTTTTTGTCTTTCAAGGACGGTATTAATTTGTGTCCAAAGCTAAATGGTCAAAGCTGACAAAATAGTAGCTCATAATAAGTCAACAAGCCAATTGCTGTGAGGATATGCAGGTCTATCCCAGAATATTGCCTGCCTCCTTAACCTGTCCCCAAAAAAGACAGTCAGTGCCTATGTATCTCTCTGGTGCTAAACTGGGATGAAATCAGAGGTACAAACTGCCACAGTCATGTATTTCAAGAAACTGCTGACATACATATACATAACATGCCTCCTCACTCCTCACCCATAGCCACCAAAGACAGCCACCAATATACATTCCTTGATGTATGATTGTGAAAAAAGTGAAAAAAATAATGATTACAGTAATGTATTCTACTTCACTGCTCCTAGACAGTACACTGCTTCTACAGAAGTTGTAGTAACCCTTTTTGTACACCTGTGAGGTCTGTCAGAAAAGTAAAGCAAACATTAACCACACTATCCTTAGGCCAAACATAAGCTATACTGATATCCTGTGCATAACTCTAAGGTTTTACAGTGATGAAAATTAAAGAAGTAATAACCACACAACCCCCCCCCCCCAACACACACATGTAAGCTCAAGTAGTTTTCTGTACACACACATCTAAGCAGGGCTGGTTTTAGAATGGGTGTAGTCGAGAGCAGCTTTATCCTAACAGGGTCATATTACAGCCCTGTTCAGGTTAAAGATCGTAATCAGTAAATTAATACATGTTTTTCTCCTCATTTTTCCACAACCAGAAACAGCTTTTGTGAGCCCTGCCCCCACACACACAGTCAAGGATGAGCCTCCTGTGTCCATTTATACAGTCTAGAGAGTATGGGCCACCAGAATCCTAGAAGATCTAAGTGCCTGAATGTTTTATGATATATTTTATGCCTTACTTTTGAAATATAACTACTAGTTAGCTGTATTTTTTACTTATACCCAGAAGAATAACATTTGTGTCCTAGCATTACTGGGAGTGTGCAAAGATAAAAATCAGTGATATTGTTTACAAACACACACACAAGCATAATCCATAGCAATATTAGTCTTGTACTTATTTCAGCAAATAGCAATACATTGTGGAATGCTGATACTCCTAAACCACATCAGTGACTGCTGTTTAGCAGTCATCAAACAGCAGCTGGGGTAAGTCACTTTAATTTACCTCATCGAGGATTCGAGGAGTAATGCATATATGTCACTGTTCCTGATTTCACAGACCTTCCCTGATTTTGCTCATAATTTTGCTCTGTCTTTTGTAAAAAGCTTAATTTGCTGGTAAATCATTCAAAATTACAGACAGTCAATAAATCCAGACATCAGAGTTTTATACTTATTGTCCAAAAAATGCATGTTGATGCAATAGCTGTTATTCTATTAACTTTTCAAGTGAATTTGAGTAATATTTAAAGTGTGTTCTTGATTTTGAGACTTTATTCTGCTATTATTTTTGGCACTGAGATGAATTCTTTGGCAAAGTAGTTGAGAGTTATAGCATTGGGTATTCTGCCAGTACTTATAAACCTCCATGAAAGAGAAAACTATCCCTGAGGAGGGTATGCAGTGAGATCGGTCACTCTGGGCTATTGATCTCTCTAGTGCTTATGTTGCTCATGTCCATTATCAGCTTTATCCTAAAAGGGTCATATCACAGCCATGTTCAGGTTAAGGACCATAATCGTGAAATTAATATATATTTTTAATCCTTATTTTTACTCAACCAGCAGCAGCTTTTGTGGGGCCCCCATACAGTCAAGGATGACTAAAGGACCCCCTGCAGCCACAGGTATTGCAAGTACTAATGCTGGCTATGTTGTTAGTTTTAGTGGAAATAATGTTCACCAGTAGGCTTTGTGGCACTACATCAGTAGTAAAATATTTAATGGAATTGTAAAGCCTGTTACCTGATAAAATACTGTTACTATAACCAGAGATATCTTTGAATTTTAAAGGAGACACAAATAAGAGTTATTATCCACCTGGTTTCTTAAGTATGCAAAATTGCTGTACTAGCTTTTGTTGGTTTGACAGACATGTTACAAAATGTCAGAATAACAAAACTTGTTGTAATTGAGGGTCCCCGGGAATTGGGGGTCCCCAGCGACCGCAGGGTTTGCTGGTGCCTAAAGCTGGCTATGGGAGTTTGATTTTAAGGGGTAATCAGAGCTGGTGTTGCTTGTGAGTAGTGTCTCAGGATGTATGAAAATATTTTTTCATGACATCTAAGCCTTGTGAATCCACTGAGCAAATATAGTTGTATGGGCTGCCAGTAAATAATTACTCAAATCAGGGGAATTAGATGTAACCTTCCCATTTGCCCTTAACCATAATTTCAGAATAAGTTCTTTTAACCACAGTTTTGTAATCAATCTTTGGTTAAAGTGGAGCTCATTCAAATATAGACAGCCTTCCTTTCCAGTCACACATGGAAGCGCTAGCTAAGCAATGGACTCAATGACAAGCACTAAGACTGTTTAATTAAACCCAAAGTTTGACTGCAATTATCGAGAAATTTAAGTTGTGATTTAGATGGGAGTCAAGAGTATTCACATTCTCTTGTTGTGCTGAAAACAGCAGGTCTTCTCTGTCCTAAGAGACATTAGTATTGAACTACCTTACTGTTTCATTTGGAAGGGATAATGTCATCAATAGCACAGAAGGTTTAGGAAATGTAATGCCTGGGTTTTGTTAAGGTTCAGATTGTTTGCGGCTATATTTTTAAAGCTGTTACACACTACATGTTTCTCTTCAGCACTATCAAGCTCTAGTCTAGTGCTGGAGTATGGATCTCAAAATTCACTATTCCACTTTCGAGGTATAGGTCTCGTTATTCATGTCTCAAGCAACTAATAACTGAGTTATGATTAGAGGCCAGTTCATATTTCTCTTTATGGAAATATTAACTGAAATGCCATTGTTATATACCAAAAGCATAAAAATGAAGGATGTTTTCTTAGCAAAAGTGCAAACAAGATAGATGTTATCAAATTTACAGCACACAATGCACTTTGGAATGCATATACATGGGATACGAGCTTGTATTGCAAGTATATAAATTAAACAGAAATTTCTACAGTTAAGTGGCAGTATAGGTATATAAACAAATCAGGAATTTATCAGCAGCCAGTTACTAAATGCAATGCAGCTAATGTAGTATATACAGAATATATATATATATATATATATATATATATATATATATATATATATATATATATATATATATATATATATATATATATATATATGGTTTACCAACATATGGTTGAGCAAACAGTGCTCGAACCTGTATATCTGGGAATTTTATTAGCAAATCCTGGCATGCCGAATGGTCAGAATGTCACAAAAACACCAAACTTGATGTTTCTCACTGCTCTACATCCAAAAACAAGTGCTAACATGGGTCAAAAAGAGGACAGGATTTCGTGATTTGCAACATCTGCATTCACAATTGTGGGATGTTGCCGCACTCCTTTCAGACATACATGCTCGACCTTCCACCAGTCGACCATATGATGGTAAAAAAAAAAAAAATATATATATATATATATATATATATATATATATATATGTGTGTGTGTGTGTGTGTGTGTGTGTGTGTGTGTGTGTGTGTGTGTGTGTGTGTGTGTGTGTGTGTGTGTGTGTGTGTGTGTGTGTGTGTGTGTGTGTGTGTGTGTGTGTGTGTATGTGTACACAGAAAAATACATCATCTGCATAACATTTTATGTAGCTAAAATGATTAGAAACGTATACAATGTTTCAGCGTATATTGTAAGAAATGGACCTTGCTGAAAAGACACATTATAAATACTCAAGGGTTGTTTATTTTGCTTTAGAGATTTTGCATGCCAATGTGAGAGTAGGTGAATTTAAACAGTCATTTGGAACCAAGGGGGCTATACTATCAGGTGCTACTCCAATCATCACATTAAATGTGAACTTCTATTAAGTCTTTTCTTATGTGAAGCCTTTTGAAACACTAACTGTGATTGGTTGTTTAATTAAATGTTATATATAAGGATCCAGTTTTGGTCTCAGAATTGTCCAATGAAGTATGTGTCTGTTGGAAAACAGTAATCATAAGTCTGTTGAAGTAAGGAGTTGGACAGTGTTTTTCTTGTTTTTTATTACTGTTTCCCTCATTATGTCATTATCAATCATAACACCTCATGAACATATTTAGATAATATCAACATAGTGAAACAATGTACTTTATAGGTTTCATTTAAAAAAAAAAATTTCTTAATGTTTGAGTGAGTTTATTGGTTGATGAAATTACTCCTTAAGTAATAATTCAATTTATGTTAACCTTAAAGAAAGTATCTTTGCTAATCATTTCAGGGTATCTGCCAGCTTACCTATTTTTTCTATATTTTATCAAAAGAAGCAAGACATTAACAATGAATCCAGAAGTTACATAATTCTCACATCTCACTATATGCAATCTTACCTTGTGCCCTGTACTTCATATGGTCTTTGTGGTTCAGTCTGTTCTTACTCAAATTGCATAAAATAGATGGCTACGAAAAGATTGAGATGTACTGTACGACATCATATAATTTGATTAATGTTAATGACAGATACATAAAATGACATGTTTCTCTTGCAGATGTCTATTAGTGCATAATAGTATAATAGATGAATAATGGCACACATCTGGTGGTCTCCCTGCACCTGCCTCTCTAAGCACAGCTGCTTAGTGTTAATCAGAACAACATCATTAATGTATTTTAGCTTTCTCCTGAGTTTAAAATAGCATACTACAAAAATGGGATTTGTAGCAAGAACACTACTTATATTAAGCTAAAGGAAATGGATGCCATTTTACTTAGCATTAAGATTTACATTTCATTATAATTAAGATTGATTCAAAGTTTAAACATAATGTAAAATAACTGCAATCATGCCATCATTTTATTCACATTTTCTATGGCTATCAGAGCAATGTCAATCATTTAGGAAATATTTTATTGTTCTTCATGTCATGTTGTCTATCTTTAAGAGGCTGTGCTCTGCACTGTTTCAAAAGAGCGACAGTTTCAAAATCTGCTTGCAAGTCAATGCAATAAATGGAGCTCTCTAATTCTATATTACCAGAGAAGCCAAATCTTCTACTTTTTAATAAAGAGTGAAATGATTCTGGGTACAGTGCAGTAACCTTCTAACAAATCAACTATAATTAAGACGCTTGGTCAAGCATGATTTGCCTCCCCTTCGTTGAATGTCAAAGTGACATTTCACGGAATAGAGAAAGAAAATTATCTCTGATCCCATCTTATGCATTTGATGTGACCCATTAAGATCACAAGTTAGCTCAGTCTTAACATTCAAAATGCTCTGGATTCTGGCACTTTATGACAGTGAAACACTTGACTATAGCTATGAGTTGTTAATATGCTTCATTCTGCATTTCTGGGTTTAATGCTTTCAGTTTCTACTTCCATATTGTGTGACTTTTAGAAAGTCACTTAGCAAGCCTGGGATCATCAGCTGCAGCTAAACAGAAGCATTTGTGCTTCCTAAGATTACCTGGTGAAAGGATGAAAAAGTAATGCATGCATATACAGTTTATGTCATTCCAGATTGTCAGCTGTGAAATCCTGCTGCTGTCCATATGCAGGAATTATAAGACACAATTAAGGTGATGATGTGATGTTTCATTTTATTAAAATACACATAAGCATACCTCAGTCAAGTGTAAGGTATCTGAATTAGTATGTACAAATAGAGTTAGCACTCATATAATGCAGGCTGACAGTATGCAAAGCAAATTATCTTAGGGGAGGAATTAAGTTTTACATTTTTAAATTCCTAAAAGAAAGTTAATAAATTCTGGGTTGTTTGCTTAGTTTTCAAAAAAACACATTTCAATTTTCATGTGGTTCGGACACATACAAGTCAGCAAAGTACAAAGCACCTCTGGGAATCTTATATGTGTAAAAATTATAAGGCAAAATGTTTTGCATTAAAGAACTGAAAAAGATGTGGCACAAATGTTAGCGCACCCACATACACACACACACATATGTGTGTATATGTTTGCATTTCTGTGTGTGTGCATGTGAGCGTGTGTGCGTGTGTGCGTGTGTGCGTGTGTGCGTGTGTGTGTGTGTGTGTGTGTGTGTGTGTGTGTGTGTGTGTGTGTGTGTGTGTAGATATATGGAATGATAGATAGATAAATAGACAGACAGGTAGCAGGTAGGTAGATAGGTATTTAAATATATGCAAAACAATCATGATTGTCATTTTCTGGATGAAGTAACATCTAGTTCAGGCCCTCCCAAGGGATTATTGAATACATTGTTCAATGATGCACTGAACAGTATCAAATATGATTTATGTTTTCCATGTATGTGTTATCAAACAATATAACTTTTTTTAAAGGAAAAAATAAAATTCTTGGCTAAAAGTATATTTATTTGTTAACTACTAAAATTTGAGAAGTGACAGGGGAATAGGAAAGATTTAGTATTTTGTGCCTAAAAGTTTTTTTTTGTTAACATAGACAAAAATGTCCAGAGTAAAAGTTCAAGTTAGACTGGTTGCTGAAAACTTTTCATGTCTTTCTACTACCTGGTACTGTAGTGCTCTGTCCAGTAAATACACACTGGAAGTTTAATATTCTACAGAGTATCACCTACTCAGCTTAGTTTAAGAACAATGGACTTCACCTATTGCCAACTGTCCACTTTATGACTACAAAATGGATGCAAGACCAGGCTAATTTGTAGGCCTAAAATAGATAGACAGCTTTTCTATTGCATTACTCTTGCCAGCGGAAAGCAATAAATTGTTTCATTATGATATTATACAATCTTTCTGTGAAATGAAAAAAAAAAACATTTAAAAAGAATAAGCTCATCAGAGAGAGCAGTGTCCCTGATTTAACAGACAACACACTTTTCTTTGATGCTATGAGGGTCAGAACACCACAATAAATGTTCAATTCATGTTCCAATACAGACAGTATTTAAGGGGTGCTGTGCCCCTAAGGTGCCATCTTTTGAATGAACAGAGTGCAAATGAAGTCAGAGCTACCTGACTTGACAGTTGCTCAAGATAGTGCTAAAGACCCCGTGATGCTTAAGAAACAAGTACAGGTAATTTCATTTAAAATGTTTTGTAACACTGAGGTACAACATTGTGGCATCTGATAAGTCAAGGGCCATGATGCATTTTGCCAGAGTTTATCAATATTTATTTGGGTCATTGTTTCAATAAAAATCTTTTTAAACTTTTTTTTTGAAACCACAGCCCAAATAAATTTAGTGTTTCCCCAGTGACGTCATATCAGGCAGTACTCCAAAGACTTTAATGGAAGTGTATTTGCACAAGTGCAGCAAACATCCATTAAAGTTGATGGACACAGCCTACATTTTTCCCAAGTTGATGTCACTAAAGACAAAGGTCACCCTTACTTACCAGTGTCATCAGTACAGAAAAATAAACAGTGAAAGGCTTTTACCTTTGTTTTTTTTTCCATTGTGTAGTTACAAAAATTGCCCTTAGAATGAAAATCCTAATAGGTACTTCCTGCACCTGATAGAGTTTAGCACCACATAAGTCAAGCTAATGTGACAATACACTTTAAAGGGGTGTCACTGCTCTTATATGCCCAAGAAATTATTTAAAAATATATATAATGCCTTAATTTAGTTGTATGTAGAATATTAAATACTAACTTATTCCTATTAGCTGGATGTATTTCCACTCCTTTTCTTACCACCCATTCTCATCTTATGTCCTTCTAATCCATTACTTACAGAGTTTTCTGTTCTGTCTAGTATCATTTTCTGCAATTACTTTAGTTATAAAACAAAATGGTTATCTCACTTCTATAATGTACTGTCTCAACAATGATGTGATTACTGTCCACATACCTTTCCCTCACTGCTCACTTCACACTCCATCCTTTCCATACTTTTCTGTTTTATATTTTTTACCACACTACTTTTATTCTCTGCCCACCCACGCCCACCTTCCAATGTCTGTTTATACAAATAAATTCATGGTATAAATATACTGCTTCTACTTGTTCATTTTGTCCTTCTTAACAATTCTTTCAACTGTTTGTATTTTTTATTTCTTTTAACCCTAGTTTTTCTTAGCAAAATTATCATTTTTATTGCTGCATGTTTTTGTATTGTTTTCCAGCAATAACAAAATAAACAAGCTAAAATACAATTAAATACCTTTATTTTTCCTAAGTGTTTTGGCACTCATGCTTTCTGGAGGAACAAAAAAAATCCAATAATTCAGCCACATCCTTTATACATGAAACAATTACTGCAATAATCCTTTTTTTCTTTTGTTGTTTTGCCTTGTTTTGTTCTCACATAAAAGGAGGAGCACCAGATTATACAACTAAAGTTGTTTTTTTTTCTTTTTTGCTCTCACTGAGACTGAGGTTGTGACTGGCACTCCAATAAGTTGAGGTATGCCAGATCTGGGAGAGGCATCAGGTACCAGATAACTAAAAATACTATGATGTATTCTTAAAGAGACAACTCAGGCATATGGATGGAAGGAAATAAAAATACAGAAAATTGCAGTGGTAAAATAATTCAGTGTATTAAATATTTCAAAGGCACATCTACATACATACTTTTTGAGGTCATCATCCGAGATGCAAACATTTGAATTAATATCAGTCATGGACACTCATTCAAGGTACTGAATTTATCAGACTTTCAGCTTCATGACTGTCTTATAAATAATATTATAATGATTCCTGCACAGAAAATACATGATTCATTAAGAAGAGACAGGTATTTGTATGTATTAGTTACATACATTGCATTACACACTGCTGGTAACAAGTAATTACCTGGTTAGATTTTTTTGTAGAAATGAAGGGCTATGTTCTTGGAGATTTGAGAAGGTGGCTTCTCACTACAGTGGGAGTTTTGTTTCTGGCTCAGCAGTTCTGAGAAATATGCTGTGTAAGGGAAGATGCAGCTAAAAGGAGCCTGAAACACATTGGAGGTATTCTGATGAAGAATTCAACCAGGAAGTAGATAAGTTGTTTTGATACCACATTAGTGGGCACTGGATACAGCCAAAGATCCTCACTTTGTCTTTTACTACACAGAATTTGACAAACAGTGTTTTCTCAGCTAATGAGACTGTGATATCATGGTATGGACTTAACAGTTTTGTTTTGTATGTAGAATAGGTTTGTGCTGTTTCAAGACAACAACAGCATAACAACTGTTGCAAACTACTGCTGCTGCAGCCAATAAAATGAAGTCAGTAGCCAGCTCCATGCCCATGCTGAAGACAGCTCTTCTTCTTAAACAAATAAGTAGAAGAAGCCTCAAGGCGTACCTTGTGACCATTGAGCAGCACACCTACCTAAAAGAATGGAACTAGAATAACTAGACAAGCATATTCGCAGGCCAGCTAACTGTCAAATTGTTAAACACATTCATGGACATGGAAATGACTGAATATCAGAACAATTACATGGACAGAAAAAAACATGTATTTAAGCTATTGTTAGGGACTGGTGGTCAACATATCAAAAGCAAAATGATAGAAATGTTAGCCATTGATAGATTAAAAACAGTTTTTTGCCTATTTTAAGAAAATGGGCGTGTCAAAATGACCCTAAGGATACTAAAAGTGTAGTGATAGCAAGATTGCTATACAAGGAAACTATACTTAAGCCTGAGCAATTTAATTGTATGATAAAATCTGTTTCAAATTCTAGTAACAAACCAAAAAAAATGCAGACATACTTTGTTTTAAATATGGAAAAATGGATCACATATCTATATTTTGAACTAGTAATATAACACTGCTCAACCTGCAAAAACTGTAATTAATGAAAAGCATGCTTCTAATGATGGACTTATTGAATGAGATAGATTGTCTACAAGAATAGTTTATTAAGCCATCTGCTATTGTGTTATGGAAAAAATTAATTGACTGCAGTTCCTTAATTGATGTCAGGGAGCTGTAAGGTCTACGGGATGAAGGAAGTATGGTTACACATATAAATGAGTAGTATATATGAAGAAGATGAAGTAGTCTATATTGATGGATATAGAAATCAATATGGTCTACTACACTTTGGCAGCATGGTTATGCTAACAAAGGAGCAATATGTATTTAAGAAGAAAGCCCTTACTGAAAAGCAGTTGAAGAAATCTGCATTTATAAAGATAGTAAAATATTATATTACTGAAGAAGAAAAATAAATTGTGTTTAAAAATGGTAATTTTTCTTATAGTAGTTCCAAATTTTGCACATCATTTAATTTTGGAACTTGTAGAAGAAGGCAATCATTTTGACAGACCATTGTATGTGTGTGTTGGGGGGCAGCAAGTGAATAAGCCTACAGATACATCTAAATATCACTAGAACAAACACCAGACACATTCTTAAGTGTGTATGAATCCAAACACAGATCAAAGCACAGTACACAAAAGTCATTAAGGTGCAAAATCTGAACCTATACATTTAAAGAGATATGTCATCATGCCCCTATGGTAGGACAGTCAGCAGAAAACAGAACCAGTAAAGTGAAGGGAGTTACACAGTAAAATATTATAACTTGAAAGTGTTGCATAAATAGAACAGAAATGATTAGCAGAACTAAAGAGAAGAAATCAGTCAGTGAAAGGGTGTATTCCGAGGGAATAAAGTTAGAAAACAGAGAAAATGCACAGCATGAGCAGAATTCAATATTTTCTATCCAGCTCTTCCAGATAGTTCCTGAAATGGATAATTCCAAGAAATAGAACCTTAGTAATAAGAAATAATAAACTTTTGTAGTTAAAAAGCTGCACCTGCTTATAAATGGGAATATCACTCCAAAGTACAGTACAGAATTTTACTGATGTTATAAAAGTTGAAAATCAGTTAATTATTGCAAGTGATTTATCTTATACAATCCAGCATCACTACATCTATAGTAACCACAAAGAAAAGTTTCACCCTTACGATTCTGTTTTGAGTGACTTGACTGAAATCTTTAAAAAAAAAATGCTACTGTCAGAAGATGGACCATGAAAGGGTGGTGAAAAGTTCTAAGCCCAACAGACTTTCTAAATTCTGAGCTTTATTTTACCTTGCAGCTGAAACGAGGGTTATTTCATCTTGTTAAGTGCCAGTTTGCAGAATTGTAATGCTATGTTTTGACATTGTTTCAGATCATTGATTGAACCATGTTAATGAAAAGTGTGGAATATTCAACTGTGGAACTCTGAGTCATCATGAAGTTCCTATTCCTGCAGAAAAAAAAACTCCAAAGGAAATCCATGAATCTATGATGCAAACATTGAGGGACAAGTGCCCTTCTTACCCAACTGTGAAGAAGTGGTGTGAAAACTTTCATTGTGGAGATGTTCAGAACATACATCAAGGTCTGGGAGGCCTCAAATGGTGTCAGCTCCTGAAATTGTTGACCATGTCCATGACCTGATTATGGCAGATTGGTGAATATCAGCTAAAACAGTTGCTGATACACTACAGATATCCAGAGGACATGCTGGGTATATAATCCATAAGCAGCTGGGTATGCAGAAGCTGTCAGCCAAGTGGGTGCCCAAATGTTTGAATGCCGATGAGAAAAGACGTCAAGTGGATACTTCCAAGTTAAATTTGCGGCATTTTCTTCAAACTGGTGCCAACTTTTTGGAACAACTAGTTACTGTTGATAAAACATGGTTATACCAGTATGATCCTGAGACAAAACAACAGTCCATGCAATGGTGACACTCAAGGTTCACCAAGGCCAAAGAATCTCTAGAACCAAAAGTCAGCAGGAAAGGTAATGGCCACAGGGTTTTGGGATCAGGAAGGTGTTGGAATGACTGACCACCTTTCAAGCGGCCAAACAGCTAATGCAGAAAACTACTGTAACTTGCTATGCTGATTAAAGGAGGCATTGAAAAGAAAAAGGGGAGGGAACCTGCAGAAAGGAGTTCTCCTTTTGCAGGACAATGTACCTGTTCACAAGGCTGGCAAAACAATGTATGTTTTGACAAAACTGGGGTTTGAGTTAATAGACTATCCACCCTACTCACCAGATCTTACTCCATCTGACTATTTCCTGTTTCCAAACCTTAAAAAGAGTTTGAAAGGGTGGCAATTTTCAAGTGATTCAGAGATGATTATAGAAGTGGAGCAGTATTTTAGTAACCAGACTTCAGACTTTATTTTTGGCAGGGTTACAGAAACCAGACAGTATGTGCCAAGTGTGTTGAACTTTGGGGAGAATATGTTGAATAACTTGTACGTTTCATGGCTCCATGCACATAATTCCCTTCATGGTCAGGCTTAGAACTTTTCAGCATCCCCTCATAGATACCCAAAAATGGAAAAATTTGTAGGGTTATTTTTATTATTTCATTATTGAAGCAAAACATTGGGCATATGCATTCAATTAGATGTATCTTCTGAGGTTGATTTGAATGCATTCTGATGATTGTTCACATTTCTGGGTTCTAAATCTTGATGCAGATGATTTATAGCATATCCTGTTAGCACACAAATGTTAATAATTTACATGAAGTATAAAAATATGAAATATTAAATTAATTGTATAGTGTGGAGGGAACATTAAGCCTTTTTCCCATGAAATTTTGGAAATCTATAGTTACCTATTGTATGGGTCTACTACATATGAGTTAGAAACAGTATGTTGGGAACTCTAGCACTGGGTAATTTAAAGTATGCCAAATCTAGAATTTTCTAAGATTCATTGATATTTCTTGTACATTACTATTTGTGACTTACAATACTTATTAGTCATTCTACTATACACTTCCCAGGGATGAATACAAGTTTATATACACTCGTGTAGCCATGAAATAGTCGATATGAAAATGAGTTAGCAACATGTTATCCCACAAAAAGGATAACAGATAACTACAGGAATTTCGGACTGCACTCTTGAATAAAAAAGTATAGCTGCTAGATAAACTACTGTCAGTAATGGTGCAACAAGTGAATTGAGTTGAGGACATGCCAAATGATGGACCCACATTTAAGCCTGCTCCTGATTTTAACTGGATCAAGTTTTAATCAATGTTGTTGACAAACCATGGTTCATTAAACAGTGACTCAACTAATTTATATAAAGCAAACACCAACCAAAAATAACTGTCTGAAACCACATATAAGCAACCTCATAAGTCAGAGAACCACAAGTACTACATTACAAGAAAATTATGAGGAATTCAGAAAGGTTACCATTATCCATATGGGCTTCAGAGATGGTCTGCAATGTTGCTCTAGCACAAAGGAATGCAGCACAGTGGCAGACTGTTTCCTGCTAAATGCTAATGAGGCATTCCAGGGAAGAGGCATATGTAATCTACCTTGGAAATGCCTATGCTAGGGCATCAATTGACTGATTCAGACACTCGCTCAGCTGCATAAAATAACATGGTCACTACTGGTCCCTCAAGTTAATGAACATGGCTAAAAATTCATGTTCACCCATTGTTGTAGAGTAAATGCTGGGGGAGTTTGGTGGAAAGTTAACGCTAGGGGTATGCATGCATGTGCGTGTGTGGGGAGCAGGAAAAAATGTGTGTGTGAGGGGTTTTCCCACCTTCACAATCCCCTAGATTATCATGCAAATCCTATAATATTGCAGATGGGGACCTCTAGATCAGGGATTTTTTTCAATATAGTTCCTTAAAAGAAGCTTATTTATTTATGTATTTATTTTTATTTCACATTTGTTAAATGGGTTAGTCCAACTGAGTTTGAAAACAAACCCATTTTCAGTGGAGACCCGAGGGGAAAAGCCCCAGCAAACATAAGTAAAGATAAAGTGACAATATACAAACATTAAATAGCAATCTGTCAAGTAAATTGTTAAAATCAGACTGTAAAAATTTTTTATTTTATTTTTATTTTATTTATTTAACATTTGTTGACCGGGAATGTCCGACTAGGTTCCACAGAGCCTGTTTTCAGCGGAGGCCCGGGGAGAAATGCTCATTAGGCTTTTCAAAATGATAGTCAATAACACAGGATGCTCAGGTTCAAATAACGTTTCTTTACTAATGTACATTAGGAGGCAAAAAACTATACAAAACAAGTATAGAGTTTTGACTGGCATGATACAGGAAGTAAACTTCTTTAAATACACTATACATTCAAGCTGTGCCCACCTTACTGACGTGGTCAGTCACAGGGCACCTACATCATAACAGTCTACAATATTCTATTCATAAAAAGTGCTGAGGTTATACTTTTTAAAAACTTTCCCATGAGAATAACACAGCCTTGCAAGGCACCTGGTCAATTACAATGTCTTCCTGTAAATGTTGCTTCTTTCAAGGTTTCAGGCCAGTTCGAATACAATAGTCAGTTCATCTCTTAATACGTTCCTTTGTCTCTCTGGTAAGCAGCTGCACTCTATCTTCGATAGTGTTCACAAGGCCATCCTTCTCGGTGGAAGGAAGAAAGATATACATGCATACATATTTATTTCTCTCTAACCCAGCAGATAATAATTGCTGAAAGACATAAGCCTGCTGAGCTGGCTACTGCCAGGGTCAGAGGTTAACCACACTGCAGCTAAGTTTCAAGCAATTACATGCAAGATAATTTCTACTGCCATATTGTTAAATAGAATCAAATGCATTACATATTATACTGTTTCTAAACTTGCACTACATATATGTTTAAGTACATATTTTTCTAACATTCTCCCTCCTTTTAATGCTTTTTATTCTATTCAGAAACATAAACAACATTATTTCATTCCCTAGTCTCGTCCTCTCTGGAACTTTTCTAGGCAAGTCATTTGTTTTTATTTCAGAAAGAATTTCATTTGGTATCAACATATTCAACTCCAGGTCTTGATACATAGTCTCGGTTACAGATACATCAACAAAGTCCCTAACTAATCTTTTCACACAAGGTATCCCGCAACAAACACATGCTCCCAATATGAGCAAAACTACACAAATAGCTATCAAAATATTCATTAGGATTGAACCCCACCCCCCAAAAAGATTCTGGAAAAAGTTCGTCAGTGGGTTTGGGCCTGGTTCCGCCATTGCTGATACTTGCTGAATTACCTCTAGGTGGTCATTGATTTTGTGCTCATTATCTGGGATATACACAGCATTCTTCTTTGATAAGCGCGCACGTACCACCTCTCGCCGCTAGGGTGAAGTCAAGAGCCATTCGGTTTTGTAGTACAACAGTTCTCATTGCATTCAGTTCATCAGTCACAAGTTCGAGAGCAGAAAAAGTCGCATTTCTCATTACTTCGAGAAGTTTCGACAATTTCCTCAGTTCCCAGATCGATTTGACTGCTCCATAGGCTGGGATTATTCCAGCCCAGGATATAACATTGTCACTCAAGTCCATATGAGTCAATTTTTCTTTATCTTTTACGGATGAATGATCTTTCCAACCAGCTTCGATTTTTACCCACTGGATTAGCAGGTTTCTTGACTGAGTTCCCAATTCTCTGAGCTATATCTCTTACATTCCGTATCTTACCCAGAGGCAATTCTGCAGTATGTCTTATTGCTGGGACCAGATAACCCAAAACAACTGCGGACCAATTCTCAGGTAACCATTTATATGCTTTTTTCCCACAAACAAAATAACAATTTTCTACTTTAGTACTGATGCGGGTTAACTCTGAATGAAACATTTTCCTGTCTATAACAGACAACTGTTTATACAATTCAGGATTTTTCTGTACATCTTTCAATGTTGTTTTCATTAAGCTTAAATACGAATCATAATTGCTACAACTAATACTCTGATCGTTTGCTTTTATATAGCACTTATAAGACACAGTTATATTACAATTACTCCAACCAACTTGGAGCGTATCATTTTGTAAAACAAACAATTCCTTTTGTGTAACAGGTAAGTACAGTGCCACTTTGTCCTGTGATCTCACAGAACCTGTATCAAAAAGTAGATTCTCCCAAGTCTCATTTATCCCCAAGGGGACAGCGGACATCAAAAGTCCTCCATATGCTGTAGGTATGGCTGTACAAACCCAACAATTTGAAATGTTCATAGTCTCTACATACACACGTTTCATGGCTAGGTACGTGTTAAAGTTTGGATGCCAATCTGTGGCCAGTCCATCACGTTTCATTATTTTTATCTGTGTAGTTATTTGCAGGAAAATCCCCAGCAAAAGAAAAGTCACCACCAACATGATTAATAAGTGTATGATCAGTAGGACAGTAAACCAATGTCTTTGGGGTTGCTTTGTACTTTTATACACTCTGCCCCTGGTCATTCTGTCTCTGTGGTATATCAGCTACAAAATGTTTGTCTAACTGGAAATTATTTACCGGCTTGCAGTGGGTCAGGTGAACCCAGGACGACCTCTCTGCAACCTTTACTGCAGTAGGCGTTGCCAACAGTACCTGGTACGGACCTTCCCACTTAGGACTTGTCCAGTTTTTCTTCTTGATGACTTTTAACCACACCCAGGATCCTGGGGCTAGCACTGCATCCGGCTTCGTCTGTTCTTTATCTGAAAAAGAGTTTAACTGCAAAACAGTCTTATTGGTTAACAATCTTTTCATATAACTGGCTAATGAGCCATCGACCTCCAGCTCTGCAGGCATAAGAGCTTTCCACTGTGGCACATAATATGCCCTTCCAAATACTACTTCAAAGGGGGTCAAACCCTTTACATTTGGAACTGTTCTCATGCTCAGCAATGCTAGAGGTAAACAGCAAATCCAATTCTTCTGAGTCACACTCATCAACTTCCTTAACTTGTTTTTCAAAATCCCATTGTACCTTTCCACCAGTCCTGCTGACTGTGGGTGGTAAGCACAGTGATTCCTCAAGGAAATCCCAAAAATCTCCCAAGTTGCTGAATTGTCTGATTGACAAAATGTGTCCCATTGTCACTATAGATTCTTTCCGGTATGCCAAATCTAGGAATTATTTCCTTTACTAGGGCCTTTGCCACTGTTGCTGCATCCGGATTCCTGGTTGGAAAAGCTTCTACCCATTTTGAAAACATATCTATGATCACTAAACAGTATTTCTTTCCTTCACATTTATTCAGCTCTATGAAGTCCATACAAATAGTATGGAACGGATATGGTGGTGTAGGAAACTCCTTGCTTGGTTTGAATGCTCCTGTGCATGATGTTTACTGCAAATATGACATGCTTCACAAAAACTTTTGTGTGTAGTTAAATAAATCCATATGTCTGGAATATTCTGTTAACTAACTGTACCATCCCCCCTGTTGAGACATGGCTCTGCCCATGGCTCAACAAAGCCGCATATCTAAATAAATTAGACGGTAATATTGGCTTTCTCTCTTTAGAGATGTACAATCCGTCTTCAAGGATTGCTCCTCGTCTTACCCACTTCTGTTTTTTCTGCTTTTGTAGTTAATGTTTGCATTGTTTTTAACATTTCTAAATCTAAAATCTCAGAGGGTTGTAATTCCTCATTCAAAAGTAAAGTTTCTGAGTCTGAGGCTGCTTGCTTTGCAGCTGCATCAGCTCATGCATTACCTTTTGAAATCTTATCCTGTTGCTTTGTATGAGCTGCACATTTACAAATAGCTACTTTAATAGGTAACTGAATGGAATCTAATAAATTCAAGATTAGTTGCGCATGATTAATCGGTTTACCAGTGGATGTTATCATTCCCCTATTTTTCCACTGCTGCGCAAAAACATGCACTGTGGAGAAGGCATACTGACTATCAGTATATATGTTCACACATCTGTTTTTTGCTAAAGTGCAAGCTCGTGTCAAAGCTATCAACTCTGCTGCTTGAGCAGATAAGTTAGGCTGCAGAGGTCAGGCTTCTACAATCCCGACATCAGTAACTACTGCATAACCTACTAGATTCTTTCCTGTAGAACCCTTCCTACATGATCCGTCCACATAAAATGTCACCTCTGCATCAGCAAGGGGTATATCAGTAAGATCCTGTCTAGGTAAAGTTATTTGTTCCATTTCCTGTAGGCAACTATGTGGTGTGCCATCCACAGGAGTCGGAAGTAACGTTGATGGGTTTAATGTCGTACAACGTTCAGTCACCATGTGAGGTTGACTCAGCAGTATGGTCATACAAGAAAGATGTCTAACAGGAGACAAAAATGCCATTTTCTCTTGCAGCAAAATTATCGCAACTGCATGAGGCACCCTCAAAGTGAGAGGGTGGAACAATACCATTGAGGCCGAAGCCTGTACTGCCATGGCAGCTGCAACAACTGCCTGTACACAACGTGGCAATGACCGTGCCACTGGGTCCAGCTGTGATGAATAGTAAGCTATGGGGCGTTGCTTACTTCCATGTTGTTGCGTCAAGACTGACGTCATATATCCCTGCTTACAATCCACAGTCTGAAAAAATCTCTTATGGTAATTCGGGAGCCCCAAAACTGATGATGAAGCTATCAATCGTTTTAGCCTGCAGAAGGCTGCTTCTGCCACTGGAGTCCAATGTACTATATCTTGTGCTGCCATAGGTGTTTTAAATATTAAATCAGCCAATGGAGCCGACTCCAAAGCATAGTTTGGTATCCAACCGACAAAATTAGTTGTCCCCAGGAAGGACATCATTTCCTTCTTGGTAGTTGGCTTGGGTGCTTGTAAAATTGCTGCCTTTCTATCTTCATCTAATGTTCTACCCCCCCTTGGATATCACATATCCCAGGTACTTGACCTGTTTTTTCCAAAGTTGCAATTTATGCTTGTTTACTTTATGTCCCTGTTCTGCTAAAAATCTCAATAATGCTATTGTATCTTCCCTACATTGCTGCTGGGTAGGGGCCGCAAGCAGGATGTCATCCACATAAAGTAGAACTTGACTGCCCCCTGGTGGAGTAAATCCTGCCAGGTTGCTAGCCATCTCCTGTGCGAATATTGTTGGACTTTCACAGTATCCCTGTGGTAGTCGAGTATAGGTGTATCTGTTACCCTGAAATGTAAAAGCAAACCAATACTGACTATCTGGATGTATAGGTATTGAAAAGAAAGCATTGCTTATATCTACCACGGTAAAATACTTAAGTGTGCGGGTCTGGCACCGTAGGTGCCCTAGGTATTATTGCATCATTTACAGCTTGTAAATCCTGTACCATCCGCCATTCCCCGCTTGCTTTCCTAACAGGAAATAGAGGGGTATTACATGGTGAATCCAAAGATTCTACCAGTACTCCTTTCTTTAGTAATGCTGCTATTATAGGCTTAATTCCCTGCTCTGCATCTTTTCTCAAAGGGTATTGTTTCTTTTGTGGTCTAAATGCTGACTTCGGTGTGATAGTTACTGGACCTGCTGTCCGAATAAGCCCTACATCTGATTTCCCTGTTGACCAAAGAGTGCTTGGTATATCACACAAGGCTTTTCTTCTTCTTCTAGTAAGAACATCAATCAGCTGTCCTCACTTTGCTGTAAGTGTACAGCTGGGCGTGCTTGCGTTAACCAATTCAGTTTTGCTTTTGTATTCCTTGTTCTGACAATTCTAAGTCGGTTTGCCTTTCCCATCTTGTCACTGTTTCACCTAGGTCTACCCATCTGGCATTCTTATGTTTGGTTGAACTGACATGCAGTAGCCAGTTGGACTTATACAGTCGTGAATTCCTGAGGTAATGAACAACTCACCACACTATTACCCTCAGTATCCCAGTACAGGGTTCGTAATACTAGCCTATTTGCAGGATTTCTGAACAATTTTTCCTCATATTCCTTATCAGGTCCTGGTGTACTACAATAGTACAGAGTACAATGTAACAAATGCTGTTGATCGATGTGAAGGGAGGGTACCTTACTGATGGCTACGTTCATCAGTTCTTCGGTCACTGCCCATGGACCAGTCGTAACTAGGTCCTGACTGTACCAATAGTAGGCTTCACCCTCCGATCGCATCACAAAAGTATCCATTTGTCTTTGTGCCTCCATACCCTTCATGGTAGGAACTACTGCTATGCCAAAAAGCTGCATAAGGTCTCTTCCCAGTAAATTCACTGGACATTTTGCAGAAAGTACTATCTTACTTCTCTGGGTCATACCTGAAACAGGGTCAGTTATTGCTATATCATGGGAAAGTGGTTCCCTGTATAGCTGTCCGTTTGCTGCTTTCACTTATATGTAGTCAGGTGATTCAGAGTGTTCCGGTAACTTTGAAGGATGTATCAAAGTCCGCGATGCTCCTGAATCACACAAAAATCTCACTTCCCTCCCCTCCACCAGAAGTGTAACTTCCGGTTTTGTATCCGCCAAATAGAGCTCCAAGCTCAATAAGGCTAAATCTAAAACTTCACTTTCCTCATTATCTACTTGCACTTCCTCTATTCCTACTACTGTGTTTACATTTTCTCCCTGCCCATTACTCTCTCCTGATGACTGTTGAACGTTATGACTATCATATAGTCAATCCTCATCACTCCTATCCTTCCCTTCCGTGAGCGTTTTTTTGATCTGCAATCCCTTGCTAAATGTCCCTTCTTCCCGCACTTGAAGCACTCACCTTTTCTCTTTCTTTCCTCAAAAACCTCTGAGTCTCTGTCAGAGCGCTTATTGCTCTGAGCGTTTCTCCTACCCTTTTTATCTGACTGCACTACAAAGACTTCTGCTCCGTCTTCAGCTGTGAAGACCTACGTCTTCTTTTTCTTCTTACTGTTAAAGTGTCTTTCAGCATGCCTAGCATACTCCAGTAAGGCTTGTAGCCTACTCGTTCGATGTTCTATCATATGCTTTGTAATAAAGCTACTGATAGGGGCAAGGCAACCTTTCAAAAATGCATTTTTCAATTGTTGTTCATATGAGCTATCATTTTTCTGACTTTCGGGAATAGGCATACCACTATGGTTATTAAAACATTCTAATAATTTACCAAAGTACCCATCCACAGTTTCATTATCTTGTTGTATGCACTGATTAATACAGGTCCAATCTGCTCTAGGTTTCCATTTTTCAGTAATTCGGTCCGTAAGACCCTTCAACCTAGTGTCTAACTCTGCATCACTATGTAGGAGGGGTTTAAGTTGTGCGTCACGCGCACTCCAGGTGCCACAAACCATGTGCCAGTCTGGGCCTATAATTTGTCTAATAACTTTCTCTACTTCTTCCCCATTTAAGTGGTAACTCAATCGCATACCTTGTAAATCTTGTATAAACTTTTCATGATTAATTTTCGGATGGGGAATTCCCTCTGTAGCCTTCCGGATATCTTCCGGTGTCCATGGTCTATACACTAAGAGGGTTGGGTCCTGGCCTTCCTGTCCTGCCTGAGGGTTCGATACTTCAATTAATGGACAGATTTCCTCACTCTCTTCTAGTGAATCCCTCAATTGAGTGTCCCTAAGTGTTTTTTACGTGTTCGGGATCTAGTCTCAATATGTTCTCTTACAAATGGTTGTTTTAATGCCCCTGTTGCCTCAGGATAACGTGGGGGGGACCGGCCTGTCCTCCCGCTTCATATCCTGGGTAAAGTATCGGAGGGGGTGGAGGGGGAGGGGCCGTCGCTACTACTGTATTATTATCTTCTTTATCTAAGAATAATGCTTTCACATTTTTAACCTTTTGTTCCCTTCGGTTTACTTCCTCAATCCACCTATGTGCTTGAGGAATACCCAACTGTCGCTGTTTTTTCGCCTGACCTTCTGCGTCAGATTTTAACTGTTTCAAAAGTTTCACCAATGAAACTTTGTCTAATTTACCATCGAATTCATATTTATTAACCCATTTTGCAAAATATCTCACATTATCTGCTCTCTGCAATTGCATATATTTCACATCATCCGTCAAAGGCGGATCTCGCGATCTTTTAGTGCACTGATTTCCCATGTCTTAAAAAGACTGTTACGTAACCCTTCTCTTGTACCAGGTGGTATCTTCTTCCCTGTATCCACAGTAGTGTCTAGAATGACTGTTTACTTTGCTTTGTTTTTTTCCCCTGATCTATGACCAAACATACAGTACTTCAATACGTTCTCGACCTGCTATCACAAATCTCAACAACAGTACAGTGTAACCTGGTCCCTGATCTAAAACAAAGACAAAGAGGGAAACTCTCCTTACCTGAGCCTCCCATTTATGACTGCACGATTTCTTCTTGGGATCCAGTTTTCCGCTTTTCAGCCACAGATCAGAAAGTGGACAGCCTCTTTACACACAACAATTCAGTCGGAGGTCTTTTCACTCAAGAAGAACCATTTGTTTTGGCAGCTTCTCCTGCGCAGATTTTGCACTCTGACCTGCAGCTTACCAAGGGAATTCCGGCTTAAGAAGGACCAAAATGTCAAATAAATTGTTAAAATCAGACTGTAAAAATCATTAGGCTTTTCAAAATGACAGTCAATAACACAGGATGCTCAGGTTCAAATAACGTTTCTTTACTAATGTACATTAGGAGGCAAAAAACTATACAAAACAAGTATAGAGTTTTGACTGGCATGATACAGGAAGTAAACTTCTTTAAATACACTATACATTCAAGCTGTGCCCACCTTACTGACGTGGTCAGTCACAGGGCACCTACATCATAACAGTCTACAATATTCTATTCATAAAAAGTGCTGAGGTTATACTTTTTAAAAACTTTCCCATGAGAATAACACAGCCTTGCAAGGCACCTGGTCAATTACAATGTCTTCCTGTAAATGTTGCTTCTTTCAAGGTTTCAGGCCAGTTCGAATACAATAGTCAGTTCATCTCTTAATACGTTCCTTTGTCTCTCTGGTAAGCAGCTGCACTCTATCTTCGATAGTGTTCACAAGGCCATCCTTCTTGGTGGAAGGAAGAAAGATATACATGCATACATATTTATTTCTCTCTAACCCAGCAGATAATAATTGCTGAAAGACATAAGCCTGCTGAGCTGGCTACTGCCAGGGTCAGAGGTTAACCACACTGCAGCTAAGTTTCAAGCAATTACATGCAAGATCATTTCTACTGCCATATTGTTAAATAGAATCAAATGCATTACATATTATACTGTTTCTAAACTTGCACTACATATATGTTTAAGTACATATTTTTCTAACACAATCACAATACAAAATAATTGTAAAAAGAAAAGGTTATTCCCCGGGATTCATGAAGCTCGGCGCAAGGCCAGTGTAAGGCTTGTGCCGGCAGTGCAGTGAATAATCGGCGTAGCAGCGCCATATGCATAGTAATGAGTGCGCACCGCAACCACAGACACGTGCGGAGACGTGGCGAGCGAGCAAGTAGCATGCGTCCGGAGGCGTGGCCAAGCCGGCAGGCGATGAGCAACCTAAAGTGCTGACTTCCAAAGGCCGCCTGCAATAGTAACTGCACCAGCCAGGGCCCGTGGATAATGAAACGTACGCAGACTATGCAACATAGTACCCATTCACACAAAACGGAGAACCAAACATTAACCCACGAAGTCCTAAGTGTACCCGTCCAAGGAACAAAGGATACGCGTAATACCGTGTCCGTCCATAATGCACTGTCAGTGGGCATACCCAGTGAAGGTGTACCGCAGCATGTCAGCGGGCCGCACCGACATAGAAGTAGCGACATGGGCATGGTCACCAGCAGTAGTGAGAGTACACAGCCGGGTAGCCGTGTCGATATAACAACAAGAAGGAAACAAGATACCTAAACACAGGCAAACATGTGCATAGCAACATGTACTACAACAATGTGCAAATCGCATACACATAGGACGGCGTATGCCTAAAGCGTAATATCCAGAAGCAGAACTCATGCATGCAAATGTAATACACAACAGCCCGTCATAGCATGTAACCCGCACCCATGTACGACCGTGCACCCAACCCAGCTAGCAGCCTTGCGCAGCTACACACCTACACACAATGGGCATACCTGAAATGTAGTAAGACGTATTGTCCTAGGCAGTGCCACGGGCAAATATGTACCCACATGTTAACATCCCACCTCAGGTACAGATATCCAAATGGCTGCATGTGAATGTGTCGGCAGAATGTGTACATCCCGCATGTGGTATGGACCTGTCGAAACCCCATAGGCATGCACACGCCACTGTGCCCATAACTGTACACATCTGGACAAGGCGGTATGTTCAGCCACCGTACCGATGATTAGCTATGCAGACATGTCAAACACAACACATATGGCAGAATATCTGCCCACCAAGCAGGACGCCCCAACAGGGTGCCACAGGCACAGAAGGGGAAGGTGGGACATCACACGTTGAGAGTAGCATTGCCGGACAGCCAAACACCCACGGCCAACGCAAAGGACGGAATAACATGTATATGCCTGGATGGATGGGTATGTCATAGCATGGGAATAGGCCAAGCTATCCACCATAATAGCCATGTGTACCAGATACAAATAGCCAGTAACACGCAGTAGTAATGCAGGAAGGCATACATGACTGTGGGAATAGCACAGGACATATGGCACGTGCCAAGTGTTGATGCATGACACAAATGTCCAGGATGGGGCCCCCTGCAAAGAGGAACATGTGCCAACCCCACCTCCCACAGATGTACCGGCAGTGAAAACACATGCCAAACACACACCAACACTACCGTCCATCCCACGACAGCAACGGAGGCTGGTCAAAGACCACCATGACGCGTGCACAAACAGGGACATGTGTAATCGTTGCCTTAACACCCCCCCCTCAGGCCAAAGAATAATAGAATGGACATATGCATGTAATGCTGTGAAGGATGTGTGGTAGTCCTCAGTATCACAGAGGTAGGTACATAGATACACTGTAATCAACCGTGACGTATGTGCACTGTAGACAGCATACCTGCAGGTAATACATAGTTCAATCACGTGCCACAGAAATATACACATAAGAATGAGGATAGGGAATAGACAAGTGTGAATGGGACAAACTATGAACATAGGTTCATAGGTCCATAGGTACAGAGTAGGCTATCTACCCAAGGGCAGCCATAACCCTAGGCCATAGTTAGGTTTCCTTTGCCAACCCTCCAGTCTGGAGATAAAATGCCTATTATATTGCTGTACCTCTGTCAAGCAGTGACAATGATGTAATCCCTGGGGTATATCTGCAATCCCCCATCCAATGGACAAGATCCCCCTCGAACAAGGCTAGCAAGGTTCTCTGCCTCACATGTACTGTGATGTTGTTCCACAGCATAGTGAGTGTCTGGGTGATGTATGTGTCACTCCAACACATTCTATTAATGACCGTGTCAAGGTTCACATCACCTGCCCTTGTGGTTCTGAGGGATGTAGATCCAGTAGGTGAAGCATAGTCATCAAATATGGGTCGACATGGCCTCATTATGTCAGGCACAGGTCACCACTGAACAAGTGGTATGTGACTGAATGGAGCAGGAGTCCTTAGAGTGGGGCAGCATAACACAAATCCCTGACACCCTGCATTTGTCTGACGATGAACCTATGGGGCCTTCCCAGCTGCTGTAGGTGTCGGGTCAGATACCTTCGAGCGGGCAATGTACTCAATCATAGGTGTAATGAGTAATGAGTACAAGGAGATGATGACCTACCCTGATCTAGATGTGAATCCCTGCACGATCAGGTGGGCAATGTAGAAGTTCTACCAAACCACGATAGCAACGTGTGTGTCGAACGAATGGTGACTGACAACCTGGGTCCCCAGATCCCTGGTAATTCCCCCCATGCTCAGTGGACTGCCACCCATATGGCGGACAGGGGTGACCTTGTTCTTCCTGATGGGTATGACTATGCATTACCCGGCATTTAGCTGTAGGCCATGTCCCTGACAGCAGATATCCATATCTGTGAGGCCCCTTTGAAGGATATCTGTGTCAGATGTCCATCCCACTATGGCACCCGGTTCGCAGTCATCTACAAACAATGTCAGCCATAACCCCCCTGTGTGTGCTTGTACTTTGGAAATGTAGATGTAGAAAAAGAGTGGACCCAGGGCAAAGCCCCGTGGGGCACCGCCTGTGACAGGCAGTAAGTCTGACATGCTGCCAGCAACTATGACCTCGTGGGTTGTGTCACCTAGCCAGTTTGCAACCCATCCTGCGATGTACGTGTTCACATCCAAGCCGATGGGTTTATCAATGATACCCGAGGGGGGTATTGTGTTGAAGGCCTTTGCCAGGTCGAGGTAGGCTGTATGGACTGCATGACCCTCATCAATGGCCTCGGTGACTGTCCCTAAAACGTCAACCAGGATTTAAACGCATGATCTGCCCCTGACCAAGCCAAACTGGGTTGGATGCAAAGTATGCAGGTCCCCTATGTCGTCATCTATGGGCTGCAGTATGATCCTTCCCCATGTCTTTGCAGATAAGGCTTCTCATGCTAATGGGATGGTAATAACCAGGGTCAGTGGAGGCACTGCCCCTGTGAAGTGGGACTACAGTCGCCGTGTGCCACAACTTGGGTACGTTACCCGAGGTGAGGCTAAGATTAAACAGCTGTCCTAACTGTGGGTCTAATTCCTCAATGAGATCACAGAGTACACAGTCGGGACACCAGCTGGTCCCATGGATGCTGTGTTCACTACCTTGGAGAGAGCATGTCCCACCTGTGCGTTACAGAACATTCGGGGGCCACAATCCGCTGGTACAGACATTTCTCCATGTGGGGGGGAGGGGGTGGAGATGTCTTCACTGAACCTGTCAGCCAGTATGTTGGCAATGTGTGTATGTTCAGTAAACTTCACATCATTGTGAACCCAGTCAGAGCATATCTGGGAGTTACCTCCCAGGTGTCCAGCACAGCTAATGAAGGCCGTATGATTGTCTGTCAAGTCCTTGGAGATATATCTGTGGAACCTGCCCCAGATTATGTCATGAGAGCTTGTAGCTCTTCACATATAATGAGCAAGGGTGTCATACCTCACAAGGAGTCTGCTCTGTCTTGTAGTAGCCACCTCCTCTCGTTGTACAGCTTGTGTATGGCTGGGGTACACCACACTGGATGCTTGGCATTGGTACAAAGACCCACAGTTGGGTAAGGGAATGCCTGATCCATGCAGTCCTGTAGGTGCCGGTAGAAGGCATATGTAAGTGATGCAGTGGCTTGAGTAATGTTGACCACTGGCTCAGGGTCCTTAAAGGAGACCACAGTAGTGTTTAGAATTGTGAATTCGGCCTTTGAGAAAGCCATGTGTATGGTAACCGGCACCACCCACAGCATCGTATGTCAATAGCAGAAGATATTGTCCAAATAACATAGATTAACTTTATTATTAAAATATGTATTATTATTCATTTAGTGATTTGTTTCTGCTAATTACACTTGCAAATGCCCGGTAAGACTGGGCCAAAGTGCTCGTGATCTACCTGTTATGGTGGTGTCATTCTGACAATAAAGTGGCGATACTTCCCTACTGGGATCTCTGGGGATTATTTAAAGCAGTTGTTAACCTGCATCATTGGATGTACATCATTTGGTTTCGGTTTTGGAAAACCTGGTTTTCGTAGCACTACACACTATGGGTAGTCAAGCAGACATCCGCGATTGGGGAACATACAGCAGCAGTCAAAACCACTGGCCACATGGACACAGTCCGACAAGTTCTACACTTTACATATGCACATTAGTGTCCATTGTAGGACCCAAAAATTGTCCCGTACGGAATACCATTCAGCCGTCATCGTTCAACCAGCAGAAGCGACAGTCGTGACCACGGCACAGCTAGACATATGCACCACCAGCGTGTTTAATGTTGATGACAAGTGTCCATGAAATGCAGGACATATGAACAGAAAACCCCAGACTGTCGAGTCCATAGAAGTTCGTCCACATCCCAGTCCCGCACACATGAAGGATGCGTAATGGGTACTGTCGAGGGTTTCAGCCATGGGATCGTGGGTATGCAGAAATGGGGCTCGGTGTTGTTTGGCAGATAATCCTTTGTCCGCCCGTGGGAGGATGTGGGTGTAGCACATGCCTCACTCCCCACTAATAATGCAAAGCATCCACCGGATATTGCTAAATGCAGGTGTGAAATGTGTACAGCCCTATACCAGTATCCAGTAGGCAATTCCCATGGATGGACAAGCGTACGACCAAGATGGCATTCATAACTGCAAACCTGGTGGAATTACACAGCTGCAGTAAGGCATAACACAGGAAATACAGATAGGGACTACAGTAGACACACCCCATAGAAATCCAGACCGCCGTGTGACTACCGTCATACACAGCACTCAGTCTGCCAGCAGGAGAATGGGGATCACTCGCTTCCATACTGCGGAACAAATGGGCGACCTGTGGAACACATATTAAAGGCACACCAACAACGTCAACTAGGAAGGTCATAGGATGGTTAAACAATGGCGTTCCCACTGATAAAGAACATCTGTCAATGAATAAATAGGATCTACATGTTTTGGTGGTGTTATTATGACAATATAGTGGCGGATATTTCCTATTGGGCCTTCTGAGGTTTATTGAAAGCAGTCGCTAACCTGCATCCGTGGATGTACACCATTTGTATTCAGTTATGAAACACCTGGTTTCCGTAGCACTACATAATATGGGTAGTCAAATAGACAACTGCGATTGGGGAACATACAGCTGCAGTCAAAACCACTGTCCAGATGGACATAGTACAACAAGTTCTACACTTTACATATGCACATTGGTGTCCATTGTAGGACCCCAAATATTGATCCATACACTATATCATCCAGCTGCTGCCATTCCACTGAGAAGAAGTGACAGCCGTGACTATGGCACAGCTAGACATATGCATCACCAGCGTGTTTAAGGTTGATGACAAGTGTCCATGAAATGCAGGACATATGAACAGAAATCCACAGATTGTCGAGTCCATAGACGTGCGTCCACATCCCAGTCCCGCACACATGAAGGATGTGTAATGGGTACTGTCGAGTGTTGCAGCCATGGGATCCTGGGTATGCAGAAATGGGGCTCGGTGTTGTTTGGCAGATAAGCCATTGTCCTGCCCCGTGGGAGGGATGTGGGTATAGCACATGCCTTACCCCCCACTAATAATGCAAAACATCCACCGGAGAATGCTAAATGCAGCTGTGAAATGTGTACAGCCCTATACCAGTGTCCAGTAAGCAATTCCCATGGATGGACAAACGTACGGCCAAGATGGCATCCATAACTGCAAACCCGGTGGAATTACACAGCTGCAGTAAGTCATAACACAGGAAATACAGTTGGGAACTACAGTGGACACTCCCCATACAAAGTCAGACCGCCGTGCGAATACCGGCGTACGTAGCACTCAATCTGCCAGCACCAAAATGGGGATTACTCGCTGCCATGCTGCGGAACAAATGGTCGACCTGTGGAACACATACTAATGGCACACCAACAATGTCAACTAGGAAGTTCAGTCAAAACCACCTGCCAGATGGACACAGTCCAACAAGTTCTACACTTTACATATGCACATTGGTGTCCATTGTAGGACCCAAAAATTGATACTTATGGAACATCATACAGCTGTTATCGTTCAACCAGAAGAAGCGACAGCCATGACTACGGCACAGCTAGACATATGCACCACCAGCATTATTACGGTTGATGACAAGTGTCCATGAAATGCAGGATATATGGACAGAAATCCCCAGAGTTCCGAGTCCATAGAAGTGCGTCCACATCCCAGTCCCACACACATGAAGGATGTGTAATGGGTATCGTCGAGTGTTGCAGCCATGGGATCCTGGGTATGCAGAAACAGGGCTCGGTGTTGTTTGGCAGATAATCTGTTGTCCCGCCCCGTGGGAGGGATGTGGGTGTAGCACCTGCCTTACTCCCCACTAATAATGCAAAGCATCCACCGGATAATGGTAAATGCAGGTGTGAAATGTGTACAGCCCTATACCAGTGTCCAGTAGGCAATTCTCATGGATGGACAAGCGTACGACCAAGATGGCACCCATAACTGCAAACCCGGTGGAATTACACAGCCGCAGTAAGGCATAACACAGGAAATACACATAGGGACTACAGTAGACATTCCCCATACAAAGTCGGACCGCCCGTCTTAATACCGGCGTACACAGCACTCAATCTGTCAGCAACAAAATGGGGATCACTCACTTCCATACCGCGGAAGAAATGGGCGACCTGTGGAACACATACTAATGGCACACCAACAACGTCAACTAGGATATGTAAACTATGGCGTTCCCACTTATAAAGAAAACATGCTTCAATGAATACATAGGGGATCTACATGTTCTGGTGGTGTTATGTTGACAATACAGTGATGGATATTTCCTATTGGGACGTCTGAGGTTTATTTAAAGCAGTTGCTAACCTGCATCTTTGGATGTACACCATTTGTTCTCAGTTCTAAAAAACCTGGTTTACGTAGCACCACGTAATATGGGTAGTCAAACAGACACCCGCAATTGGGGAACATACAGCAGCAGTCAAAACCACTGGCCAGTTGGACACAGTCCGGCAACATCTAACTTTATATATGCACATTGGTGTCCATTGTAGGACCCAAAAATTTATCCTAACAGAATTCCATCCAGCCGTTACCGTCCACCAGATGACGTGACAGCCGTGAGTACGGCACAGCGAGACATATGCACCACCAGCGTGTTTAAGGTTGATGACAAGTGTCCATGAAATGCAGGACATATGAACAGAAATCCCCAGATCGACGAGTCCATAGATGTGCATCCACATCCCAGTCCCGCACACATGAAGGATGTGTAATGGGTACTGTCGAGGGTTGCAGCCATGGGATCCTGGGTATGCAGAAATGGGGCTCGGTGTTGTTTGGCTGATAATCCATTGTCCCGCCCCGTGGGAGGGATGTGGGTGTAGCACATGACCTACTCCCCACTAATAATGCAAAGCATCCACTGGATAATGCTAAATGCAGGTGTGGAATGTGTACAGCCCATACCAGTGTCCAGTAGGCAATTCCCATGGATGGACAAGCCTACGACCAAGATGGCACCCATACCTGCAAGCCCGGTGGAATTACACAGCTGCAGTAAGGCATAACACAGGAAATACAGATGGGAACTACAGTAGACACTCCCCATAGAAATCCAGACCGCCGTGCGAATCCCGGAGTCCACAGCACCAAATCTTCTAGCAAGAATATGGGGATCACTCGCTTCCATACCGCGAAACATATGGGTGACCTGTGGAACACATATTAATGGCACACCAACAACGTCAACTAGGAAGGTCATAGGATGGATAAACTATGGCATTCCCACTTATAAAGAACATCCTTCAATGAATTAGTAGGATCTACATGTTTTGGTGGTGTTAGTTTTGACAATACAGTGGCGGATATCTCACATTGGGACTTCTGAGGTTTATTTAAACCAGTTGCTAACCTGCATCATCGGATTTACACCATTTGGGTTCAGTTCAGAATATACTGGTTGCCGTAGCACTACATAATATGTGTAGTCAAACAGTCATCCGCGATTGGGTAACATACAGCAGCAGCAGTTAAACCCACTGGCCAGATGGACACAGTCCAACAAGTTCTACACTTTACATATGCACATTGGTGTCCATTGTAGGACCCCAAAAATTGATCCATATGCCACATCTACCAGCTGCGATCGAGACCTAAAAGGAGTGAATAGCCGTGACTATGGCACAGCTAGACATATGCACCACCAGCATGTTTAAGGTTGATGACAAGTGTCCATGAAATGCAGGACATATGAACAGACATTCCCAGATTGTCGAGACCATAGAAGTGCGTCCACATCCCAGTCCCGCACACATGAAGGATGTGTAATGGGTACCGTCGAGGGTTGCAGCCATGGGATCCTGGGTATGCAGAAATGGGGATCGGTGTTGTTTGGCAGATAAGCCGTTGTCCCGCCCCGTGGGAGGGATGTGGGCATAGCACATGCCTTACCCCCCACTACTAATGCAAATCATCCACTGGAGAATGCTAAATGCAGCTGTAAAATGTATACAGCCCTACACCGGTGTCCAGTAGGCAATTCCCATGGACGGAAAAACGTACAACCAAGATGGCACCCATAACTGCAAACCCGGTGGAATTACACAGCTGCAGTAAGGCATAACACAGGAAATACAGATGGGAACGACAGTAGACACTCCCCATACAAAGTCAGACCACCGTGCGAATACCGGTGTACACAGCACTCAATCTGCCAGCAACAACATGGGGATTACTCGCTGCCATACTGCGGAACAAATGGGAGACCTGTGGAACACATACTAATGGAACACCAACAACGTCAACTAGGAAGGTCATAGGATGTTTAAACTATGGCGTTCCCACTTATAAAGAACATCCTTCAATGAATTAATAGGTTCTACATGTTCCAGCTGTGTTATATTGACAATACAGTGGCGGATATTTCCTAATGGGACTTCTGAGGATTAGTTAAAGCAGTTGCTAACCTGCAGCATTAGATTAACACCATTTGGGTTAATTGTAGAAAAACATGGGTTTCGTAGCACTACATAATATGGGTAGTCAAACAGACATCCACGATTGGGGAACATACAGCAGTAGTCAAAACCACTGGCCAGATGGACACAGTCCAACATGTTCTACACTTTACATATGCACATTGGTGTCCATTGTAGGACCCCAAAAATTTATCCCTACGCAATGTCAACTGGCTGCGATCAAGAGACCCAAAAGAGGTGACAGCTGTGACTATGGCACAGCTAGATATATGCACCACCAGCGTGTTCAAGGTTGATGACAACTGTCCATGAAATGCAGGACATATGAACAGAAATCCCCAGATTGTCGAGTCCATAGAAGTGCGTCCACATCCCATTCCCGCACACATGAAGGATGTGCAATGGGTACCATCGAGGGTTGCAGCCATGGGATCGTGGGTATGCAGAAATGGGTCTCGGTGTTGATTGGCAGATGATCCGTTGTCCGCCCGTGGAGGGATGTGGGTATAGCACATGCGTTACTCCACACTAATAATGCAAATCATCCACCGGAGAATGCTAAATGCAGCTGTGAAATGTGTACAGCCCTATACCAGTGTCCAGTAGGCAATTCCCATGGATGGACAAACGTACGACCAAGATGGCACCCATAACTGCAAACCTGGTGGAATTACACAGCTGTAGTAAGGCATAACACAGGGAATACAGATAGGGACTACAGTAGAGACTCCACATACAAAGTCAGACCACCGTGCAAATACCGGCGTACACAGCACTCAATCTGCCAGCAGGAAAATGGGGATCACTCGCTTCCATACCGCGGAACAAATGGGCGACATGCGGAACACATACTAATGGCACACCAACAACGTCTACTAGGAAGGTCATAGGATGTTTAAACTATGGCGTTCCCACTTATGAAGAACATCCTTCAATGAATTAATAGGATCTACATGTTTTGGTTGTGTTATTTTGACAATACAGAGGCGGGAATGTCCTAATGGGACATCTGCAGATTAGTTAAAGCAATTGTTAGCCTGCATCATTGGATTTACACCATTTGGGTTCAGTGTAGAAAAACCCGGTTTACGTAGCACTACATAATATGGGTAGTCAAACAGACATCCGTGATTGGTGAACATACAGCAGCAGTCAAACCCACTGGCCAGATGGACACAGTCCAACAAGTTCTACACTTTACATATGCACATTGGTGTCCATTGTAGGACCCCAAAAATTTATCCGTATGCAATGTCAACCGGCTGCGATCGAGAGACCCAGAAGAACTGACAGCCGTGACTACGGCACAGCTAGATATATGCACCACCAGCATGTTCAAGGTTGATGACAAGTGTCCATGAAATGCAGGACATATGAATAGAAATCCCCAGATTGCCGAGTCCATAGACGTGTGTCCACATCCCATTCCCGCACACATGAAGGATGTGCAATGGGTACCGTCGAGGGTTGCAGCCATGGGATCGTGGGTATGCAGAAATGGGGCTCGGTGTTGATTGGCAGATAATCTGTTGTCCCGCCCTGTGGGAGGGATGTGGGTATAGCACATGCGTTACTCCCCACTAATAATGCAAATCATCCACCGGAGAATGCTAAATGCAGCTGTGAAATGTGTACAGCCCTATACCAGTGTCCAGTAGGCAATTCCCATGGACGGACAAACGTACGACCAAGATGGCACCCATAACTGCAAACCCGGTGTAATTCCACAGCTGCAGTAAGGCATAACACAGGAAATACAGATAGGGACCACAGTACACACCCCCCATACAAAGTCAGACTGGCGTGCGAATACCGGCGTACACAGCACTCAATCTGCCAGCAAGAAAATGGGGATCACTCGCTTCCATACTGCAGAACAAATGGGCAACCTGCGGAACACATACTAATGGCACACCAACAACGTCAACTAGGAAGGTTATAGGATGGTTAAGCTATGGCGTACCCACATATAAAGAACATCCTTCAATGAATTAATAGGATCTACATGTTATGGTGGTGTTATTTTGACAATACAGTGGCGGATATTTCCTATTGTGACTTCTGAGGATTATGTAAAGCAGTTGCTAACCTGCATCTTTGGATGTACACCATTTGGTTTCAGGTTTGAAAGACCTGGATGTCGTAGCACTACATAATATGTGTAGTCAAACAGACATCCGTGATTGGGGAACATACAGCAGCAGTCAAACCCACTGGCCAGATGGACACAGTCCAACAGGTTCTACACTTTACATATGCACATTGGTGTCCATTGTAGGACCCAAAAATTTAACCCTATGCAATAGATACGTGATGGAGCGAGCGACGCTGAAGGAGTAACAGCCATGACTATGGCACAGTTAGACATATGCACCACCAGCGTGTTTAAGGTTGATGACAGGTGTCCATGAAATGCAGGACATATGAGCAGAAATACCCATATGGCCGAGTCCATAGAAGTGCGTCCACATCCCAGTCCCGCACACATGAAGAATGTGTAATGGGTACCGTCGAGGGCTGCAGCCATGGGATCTTTGGTATGCAGAAATGGGGCTCAGTGTTGTTTGGCAGATAATCCGTTGTCCCGCCCCGTGGGAGGGATGTGGGTATAGCACATGCCTTACCCCCCACCAATAATGCAAATCATCCACCGGAGAATGCTAAATGAAGCTGTGAAATGGGTACAGCCCTATACCAGTGTCCAGTAGGCAATTCCCATGGATGGACAAACGTACGACCAAGATGGCACCCATAACTGCAAACCTGGTGGAATTACACAGCTGCAGTAAGGCATAACACAGGAAATGCAGATAGGGACTACAGTACACACTCCCCATACAAAGTCAGACCACCGTGCGAATACCGGCGTACACAGCACTCAATCTGCTAGCAAGAAAATGGGGATCACTCGCTACCATACTGCGGAACAAATGGGCGACCTGCGGAACACATACTAATGGCACACCAACAATGTCAACTAGGAAGGTCATAGGATCCTTAAACTATGGCGTTCATGCTTATAAAGAACATCCTTCAATGAATTAATAGGATCTACATGTTTTGGTTGTGTTATTTTGATAATACAGTGGCGGAAATTTCCTAATGGGACATCTGAGGATTAGTTAAAGCATTTCCTAGCATGCATCATTGGATTTACACCATCTGGTTTCAGTTTAGAATAACCTGGTTAACGTAGCACTACATAATATGGGTAGCAAGCAGACATCCGCGATTGGGGAACATACAGCAGCAGTCAAACCCACTGGCCAGATGGACACAGTCCAACAAGTTCAACACTTTACATATGCACATTGGTGTTCATAGTAGGACCCCAAAGATTCATCCGTACGCAATGTCAACCAGCTGCGATCGAGAGACCCAGAAGAACTGACAGCCGTGACTACGGTACAGCCAGACATATGCACCTCCAGCATGTTCAAGGTTGATGACAACTGTCCATGAAATGCAGGACATATGAACAGAAATTCCCAGATTGTAGAGTCCATAGAGGTGCGTCCACATCCCATTCCCGCACACATGATGGATGTGTAATGGGTACCGTCGAGGGTTGCAGCCATGGGATCCTGGGTATGCAGAAATGGGGCTCGGTGTTGTTTGGCAGATAATACGTTGTCCTGCACCGTGGGAGGGATGTGGGAGTAGCACATGCCTTACTCCCCACTAATTGTGCAAAGCATCCACCGGCTAATGCTAAATGCAGGTGTGAAATGTGTACTGCTCTATACCAGTGTCCAGTAGATAATCGCCAGGGATGGACAAGCGTAGGACCAAGATGGCACCCATAACTGCAAACCTGGTGGAATCACACAGCTGCAGTGAGGCATAACACAGGAAATACAGATAGGGACTACAGTAGACACTCCCCATACAAAGCCAGACCGCCGTGCGAATACCGGCGTACACAGCACTCAATCTGCCAGCACCAAAATTGGGATCACTCGCTTCCATACTGCGGAACAAATGGGCAACCTGTGGAACACATACCAATGGCACAATAACAACGTCAGCTAGGAAGGTCATAGGATGGTCAAACTATGGCATTCCCACTTATGAAGAACATCCTTCAGTGAATTAATAGGATTAATGGCAATTGACCATGGAATACACCTAATCAACATCAAAGACCCGCTGGCACCTTATGGCACACAATCCAAAACACACATAGGTAGATGAAACAGTCAACGTAGACATTGTCCACGACAGGTCACAAATGGTATACAAAGGTTACTTCATAGACATGTAAGCGCTTTCACCCGTAGGCTCCATCAGACTTACACATAACATAGAAGCATCCAGGCTTTAAATATCCCCCCTTACACTTTCATTGGTTAATTTCTCAGCAAACAATGAACATGTAACCACAGCATAGAAAGCACAGACGCAATGTTAACTACACACACATATATTAACATCTCAGAAAACATCCTATTAACACATGTATTATATGATATTGTACTATGCCTAATACTCATCAATCAAAGATCTAACAATATATATAGAAGATATGCATATCATATCAATGTAATACAGTGGTACACAACTGAAAGAGTGGACAAATGTGTGTTAACTGTATATCTGTACCTAAACTACATTCCTGTTCACGGGGTTTAAGCCACCTGCTTCTCAAAAGAGGCCTCATCAGTGTTTCATCGGTCAGCCCTGGTGTGTGGTCAACCCTCCACCTAATAATCCATCTAAATCCGCATTCTAAAGCATAGTTGATGAGGTCCCCCCTCTGGTATTATAACCTAGCCGTGGAAACACTGAATGTAGGCGTATGCTTTGTGATGTGCTCATAGCGGCCGTGAGCATCGCCAATCCTGCGGCTGCCCAGGGCGCCGCACTAGTAGGGCCACCTGTCTAGTAGGTGTGTCATGTAGGTATACCAAGATGGGGGCACCATGTGTTGTGGTGGTGGGCGCCATGGAGCCCTACAGCCTAGGGCAGCAGTCGATCTAAGGCCGCTGCTGTAGGAGGGGTAGTACGGTCTGCAGGTATGTGCAGAAGTGCACCTGAAACAGCGGTCCACAAGGATTACCCATAGTGGCGACACCTGCACAGATGGCTATAGCGGGACACACACACAACCATGCATACAGCACAGTTAGACATACACACACCATAAATAGGCAATTACACACAATGTTTATGGCATGTACGGGTACAGTGTCAGTACAGCAAGGATAGCTGTCTGCCACGATATCCAGCAGATGTCTCTAGGGTGTTCTGGAATACGGACGGTGCATGGAAAATGAGTGGATATGCATCGTACCACAGTTCTATGTGTCAGCCGTGCAAATATGCGATACATGGGACAGACAGCTGTCCATGCAAGAGCAGCACTATGGGCACAACATAGGTACGTAGATATACAATGACAGAGATACAGACGGACACATGTGGCAAGCCCGTGAGTGTAACATACACAGCAACACCCCACCACACCATAGCAGGGTGCACATGGAGAACACGCTACAGAGGTCGCCAACCACAGCAGGCACACAAGCAGTCCACGAGCTGTGTCTCACCATCCACAAACACAGGGATGGCGGCAGGATATGAGTGTTCTGCGGAAACCTCAAAGCCATACCCTATGAACCCATGCAGCTGGGAGCATGGACACACACACATGTGGCAGGCATGGTGATTGACCACACCCCCACATACCCAACCGCACAACAGTATGACACAGGTATGGAATGCTCGTGGACCACCAACACCACCGTCAGAGGCACATGTACAGGTGGGTGACAACATCCGTAAAGGAATGGCCGCCGATAGCCAAGGTATGTGTTGCGAAGCGTCTAAAAGCATTTTCATCTGCAGAGGCAGCTGGAAACACACACAGGGAAGGGCCGAGAGTCAAACCTACGCCTACCTGCATGAACTCACTACAGCATGATGCATTTACAGAACGCGCTACCGAGATTACTGAGCACAGTGCTATCAGAGGCATACTTCTAGGCGGGTGACATCACCCGTAAGGGAATAGCTGACAATAGCCAAGGTATGTGTTGCGAAGCATCTAAAAGCATGTTCATCTGCAGAGGCAGCTGGAAACACACACACACACACACACACACACACACACACACACACAGGGAAGGGCCGAGAGTCGAACCTACGCCTACCTACATGAGCTCACTACAGCATGAAGCATTTACAGAACACGCTGCTGAGATTACTGAGCACAGCGCTGTCAGAGGCATACTTCTAGGTGGGTGACATCACCCGTGAGGGAATAGCTGACAATAGCCAAGGTATGTGTTGCGAAGCGTCTAAAAGCATGTTCATCTGCAGTGGCGGCTGGAAACACACACACAGGGAAGGGCCGAGAGTCAAACCTACGCCTACCTGCATGAACTCACTACAGCATGATGCATTTACAGAGCAGCTACCGAGATTACTGAGCACAGCGCTGTCAGAGGCATACTTCTAGGCGGGTGACATCACCCGTAAGGGAATAGCTGACAATAGCCAAGGTATGTGTTGCGAAGTGTCTAAAAGCATGTTCATCTGCAGAGGAAGCTGGAAACACACACACACACACACAGGGAAGGACCGAGAGTCGAACCTACGCCTACCTACATGAACTCACTACAGCATGATGCATTTACAGAACGCGCTACAGAGATTACTGAGCACAGCGCTGTCAGACGCATACTTCTAGGCGGGTGACATCACCCATAAGGGAATAGCTGACAATAGCCAAGGTATGTGTTGCAAAGTGTCTAAAAGCATGTTCATCTGCAGAGGCAGCTGGAAACACACACACACACACACACACACACACACACACACAGGGAAGGGCTGAGAGCCGAACCTATGCCTACCTACATGAACTCACTACAGCATGATTGATATTGACATGATTGAGCACAGCTGTCAGAGGTATTACTTAGGTGGGTGACATCACCCTGTAAGGGAATAGCTGACAATAGCTAAGGTATGCTTCGCTAAGCCGCCTAAAGCATGTTCATCTGCAGAGGCAGCTGGAAACATACACAAAACACACACACACACACACACACACACACAGGGAAGGGCTGAGAGTCGAGACTACATGCCTACCTGCATGAACTCACTACAGCATGATGCATTTACAGAGCAGCTACCGAGATTACTGAGCACAGCGTTGTCAGAGGCATACTTCTAGGCGGGTGACATCACCCGTAAGGGAATAGCTGACAATAGCCAAGGTATGTGTTGCGAAGCGTCTAAAAGCATGTTCATCTGCAGAGGCAGCTGGAAACACACACACAGGGAAGGGCTGAGAGTCGAACCTACGCCTACCTACATGAACTCACTACAGCATGAAGCATTTACAGAATAGCTACCAAGATTACTGAGCACAGTGCTGTCAGAGGCATACTTCTAGGTGGGTGACATCACCCGTAAGGGAATAGCTGACAATAGCCAAGGTATGTGTTGCGAAGCGTCTAAAAGCATGTTCATCTGCAGAGGCAGCTGGAAACACACACACACACACACACACACACACAGGGAAGGGCCAGGAGTTGAACCTCCGCCTACATACATGAACTCATTACAGCATGATGCATTTACAGAGCAGCTACCGAGATTACTGAGCACAGTGCTGTCAGAGGCCTACTTCTAAGCAGGTGACATCACCCGTAAGGGAATAGCTGACAATAGCCAAGGTTTGTGTTGCTGAAGCATCTAAAAGCATGTTCATCTGCAGAGGAAGCTGGAAACACACACACACACAGGAAGGGCCGAGTCGAACCTCGCCTACCTACATGAACTCACTACAGCATGAAGCATTTACAGAGCGGGCTACCGAGATTACTGAGCACAGTGCTGTCAGAGGCATACTTCTAGGGTGACATCACCCGTAAGGAATAGCTGACAATAGCCAAGGTATGTGTTGCAGCGTCTAAAAGCATGTTCATCTGCAGAGGCAGCTGGAAACACACACACACACACACACACACACACACACACACATACACACAGGGTAGGGCCGAGAGTCGAACCTCACCTACCTACATGAACTCACTACAGCATGATGCATTTACAGAGCAGCTACGAGATTACTGAGCACAGCTGTCAGAGGCATACTTCTAGGCGGGTGACATCACCCGTAAAGGGAATAGCTGGCAATAGCCAAGGTATGTGTTGCAAAGCATCTAAAAGCATGTTCATCTGCAGAGGCAGCTGGAACACACACAACACACACACACAGTGAAGGGCGAGAGTCAAACCTCGCCTACCTACATGAACTCACTACAGCATGATGCATTTACAGAGCGCTACCGAGATTACTGAGCACAGTACTGTCAGGAGGCATACCCCTAGGTGGGTGGTATCATCTGCAGAGGCAATGCGGCCGATAGGAATGAAGACAGAGTCGCAGTCACACAGCCTGTTACCATCCCAAGGTGGCCGTACAATAACGGTAGTGCTGCAGTCGGGAATACCAACTAACTATGGAGCAGTACATCACGACATGAATACGGGATGCACCACATTACAGTATACCCTATGAGAGGGCATCCAGTGCAGGATGTAGGCAGCCAATGTGGCATGACAGCCACATATGAGTCACCTGGATGGTCACCATGGCTATGCAGGATGTCATTGGCCATGGCTACACGCCTAGTAGCAGACATCGGTGCCGACTGTCGTGTGTACCCCCGACTGGTGTACTGGCCATGCCTCTCACACCTAGCGGTTGCGAAGGAGAGACAGACATGCTCCACGGGGTATCAAGCGGTCGGCGCGGTGTGCACTGTACTGTGTCCTGTACTGTGTCCATCTACACAGCTGCCTACTGGGCATGCTCAGACACTTAGAATCAGCACAGTGCAGACATGCATACACATGGGGCGACGGCATGGGAGGCAGAATGTGGACCGTCGTCTGTGTCCAGCCACACAACAGCAACCCAGCCATGCCACAGACGTGGCAGTTGCGAAGGGAAAACAGGCATGCACCCGGGGTATCAATGCAGACGGGCGCGGTGTGCACTGTACTGTGTGTCCATCTACACAGCTGCTTACTGGGCATGCTCAGACACTTAGAATCGGCACAGTGCAGACATGCATACAGATGGGGCGACAGCATGGGAGGCAGAATGTGGACCATCGTGTGTGTCCAGCCACACAACAGCAACCCGGCCATGCCACAGACGTGGCAGTTGCGAGGAAACAGGCATGCACCCAGGGTATCAATGCAGGCGAGCGGTGTGCACTGTACTGTGTGTCCATCTACACAGCTGCTTACTGGGCATGCTCAGACACTTAGAATCGGCACAGTGCAGACATGCATACACATGGGGCGACGGCATGGGAGGCAGAATGTGGACCGTCGTGTGTGTCCAGCCACACAACAGCAACCCGGCCATGCCACAGACGTGGCAGTTGCGAAGGGGAAACAGGCATGCACCCAGGGTATCAATGCAGATGGGTGTGGTGTGCACTGTACTGTGTGTCCATCTACACAGCTGCTTACTGGGCATGCTCAGACACTTAGAATCGGCACAGTGCAGACATGCATACACATGGGGCGATGGCATGGGAGGCAGAATGTGGACCATCATGTGTGTCCATCCACACAACAGCAACCCGGCCATGCCACAGACGTGGCAGTTGCGAAGGGGAAACAGGCATGCACCTGGGGTATCAATGCAGACGGGCGCGGTGTGCACTGTACTGTGTGTCCATCTACACAGCTGCTTACTGGGCATGCTCAGACACTTAGAATCGGCACAGTGCAGACATGCATACACATGGGCGGCATGGGAGGCAGAATGTGGACCGTGTGTGTCCAGCCACACAGCAGCAACCCGGCCATGCCACAGGCGTGGCAGTTGCGAAGGAAACAGGCATGCACCGGGTATCAATGCACGAGGCGTGGTGTGCACTGTACTGTGTGTCCATCTACACAGCTGCTTACTGGGCATGCTCAGACACTTAGAATCGGCACAGTGCAGACATGCATACACATGGGGCGGCATGGGAGGCAGAATGTGGACCGTCGTGTGTGTCCAGCCACACAACAGCAACCCGGCCATGCCACAGACATGGCAGTTGCGAAGGGGAAACAGGCATGCACCCGGGGTATCAATGCAGGCAGTGGCGGTGTGCACTGTACTGTGTGTCCATCTACACAGCTGCTTACTGGGCATGCTCAGACACTTAGAATCGGCACAGTGCAGACATGCATACACATGGGGCGACGGCATGGGAGGCAGAATGTGGACTGTCATGTGTGTCCAGCCACACAACAGCAACCCGGCCATGCCACAGACGTGGCAGTTGCGAAGGGGAAACAGGCATGCACCCGGGGTATCAATGCAGACGGGCGCGGTGTGCACTGTACTGTGTGTCCATCTACACAGCTGCTTACTGGGCATGCTCAGACACTTAGAATCGGCACAGTGCAGACAGGCATACACATGGGGCGGCGGCATGGGAGGCAGAATGTGGACCGTCGTGTGTCCACCCACACAACAGTGACCGGCCATGCTCACACCGTGGTATGTGCTGGCGCCGTCCGGCATGCAGGCAGTGCACACACCACAAGTCACAGCCAGGTAAACCCGTACACACGCGCGCAGGGTGGACACACATGCAGTCACACGTACACACACAGATGACAGCACAGGCATCACGGGTGCAGCCTGAACATGTACACACCGTAGTGAACACTGTAGCTGCTATGCCAGCACCATGTCATTGGTGCAGCAGTATGCCTCACTGTCCAGAAACTGCATGTGACATATGTCCAGAAGACTATGTGGCGGTGTACGTCCGTCGTGCAGAGTACACATGCACTATCAATGATCCCACAGATGTGATGTAGTCCACCCGTACCGGTATACACAGACAGGCGTGTTCCACACATGCCACGGGCCTGACACAGGTATGACACATGACTGCAGCTGTATCACAGTGAAACAATGTCCGGATATGTCACATATGTGATTTCCTGGCTGTGTGCATGGACTGCACGCAGGACACATACGAAGCCTGTGATGTACCACATGCATGACACAGGCGTCTGTGTGATGTACAACACGAAGGGAAGGCGGACACATGTCTGTGGTATGCACCCTCTACAGGGTGTAGCGGTGTTCACAGGGACACATACCCTTGTACAGTTTGCCTGTGACAGCTGTGATACCAAACCACAGTCCATGTTCCATGTATGTTGACACACATGTCACAATGTAGCAATGCATACACACATGGCAACAGGGGATACATGTGACACGTGTACTGTGCAGTGCAGCCATGCAGGGCGGTGTCTGGTGTCGTAACACAGTTGCAACCCCTCCCACATGCATACCCATCATGGGGCCGTCATATGGTGGCATAGTAACAGCACGCATGGCAGTCTGTGTGTACACCATTTGTTTAAACACCTGTCCACATGCATGTGTGCAGGTGCTGGTCACAGGTGTGTCACACACCTCCTACCCTGCCATGTGCATACAGTCCGCTATGTCGCCTTTACATGACAGCGCTGCCATGATGCATACCCATCGGCCATGCGGGATCGACCATATGTCACATTGCCACTGTAACCCCTACCACCTCCCAAGTGCAGATATTGGCACAGCTGCCAGATACAGTGGTAGTACACAGGATGCACCACATACCGCTGCACGCCTGCACAAATCCCATGTAGCGGGTGTGGCATTCCTAGCACCAACATGTGTGCAGGAATGTGTGCTCATGTATGCCACAGATCGGGGGGACTATGTGCCACGTGCCACACATCACTGTACACCATGGTAGAGATCTGTACCTAACTCAGTGTGGGGTGCATCGATGTGGATGGTGTAGTACATGCAACATGTCATCCCTCCGTGTAGACATGTGTGGCCACCACCATGTCAGTGTGTCAACATGTGTGTATGTCTGCTGCCTGTTGAGAGGGTGTATGCAGATATCATGTTGTGACTGGACACTGACCACACAGGGTGACCATCCCGTAGTGATGCTGCATTGTACAGCCCTGTCATTGCCATACCTGTGAGCCTTACTGGCCACCTGTGCAAGACCACCCCCTGTGACATGGCGGCGTGGTGCATTGTCTTGTGAGGGTGCCGACCACACAGACAGGTGTCCCCATCTGCACACAATGGTGTGTGTGCCATAGAGGTGTACGCCCCGTGAATGCGGGAATATTCCTGTACCGGTACAGCATCCGACTGTCGAACACTGTGCACCACAGCTGACAGGTGACACCTGCGGTCAGTAACCAGCACACTGCGTACAACACCTGCAGAATGTCACCATACCTGTACTGTGTCATGCCATGTATGTGATGTCTCTGTCCACCGTAGCCTGTGGCACCGACCACAGGCGTCAGGTGCAGTATATGTGTGGACATGTGCGTCATGTACCGTGTAAGCAATGTTACACTGTATCCGGCTCCATGCTCCGCAGGTTTATGTGTATGACCTCTCTTCTTGCAATCCCGACTGTCTGTTCTCTATATCACAAAAGCTCTGCACCTGCTCCCATAGTATTCCTACATAGATAAAGTACATGTATACTAAATGGAGTACTACACTGGCCTAGAATCCCCTTGTGTGCCCACTTCCCTATAGGTGCCTTCTGACCCGGTTACACAGCAAATGCATTCACATCCTCTGGCATGTCGAAGGGTCAATTGCTAGCGACCTCTCCTGTTCAGATGGTGAATCTGGGCATCCTGGCCACTGTTACAGGTGCCTCATGGACCGCGGACAAGCTGCACCTCCCCAATGAACATAATACATGTGACGCAACTATATAGCCAGACAGGGGGCTGTGCTCTCTCAAACCATGACCGGCAAGACCACGCGGGAGGGGAAGGACACCATGCACACCAAATACCCAGTGTCACATGTGACTATCGCAAATGCTAATCAAACACATGAACACACTAAGACATACCTGGAGGCACTGTAAGACATGTCATGAACCGAACGAGCCCTCTGAAGCAGACACACAAGCTACTGCCTCCACAAGACATAGGACATGCAACACATAGTTCTCAACGTCAGTGTGCTAAACTGTCAGAGCCCCAAAGGTGACACACACACTGCCAGACACACCTGTAATGGGTGACGCCACTGCCAGACACACCAACGTCCCACCCACCAGACTGAACAAGGGAAAGATCACAGTAGGCTGCCTGCCGGGTGCTGGAATACGCCACATAACCTGCGCACTCAGGTCACTCTGCAGCATGTACAGGTATGACGCGGTCATTGCCCATGCTGGTGTCAATGACTGGTGGCATACCACCCTGGGATACATTACAGGAGACATAGAGGGCCACTCAGATTGTGTAGCCCAGGCCGGCATGTCCCTGACCCTGGGCAGTATCCCACCCTCATCAAGTATGATGCCACTATACTGGCTCAATGTGGTCACCATTGATAATGTGCCTGGTTACCGGTGTCAGTCTGAGGGGATCCAGATTCCGCATACCTGGGATGACATGCTTGTACGCCACGCCCTTCGCATGGTATGGCTGCGCGGCTGTCGCCCCTGGTCTTCAAGGGTTTGGCAAAGGCACCTGCCACCTCCACAGTGCTCACTGCAGGCATGGCTGGAATGATAAACCTACCACCCTACACTACAAACCTGGAGAACACACAGGATAATACTGCTCACTGCCAGTGATCTGCGGCCAAGCTGCACACCCTCAAATGCCCCTCCCGGTATGGGGGACTTCGATGTCGGTGCTGTGACTGTAACATTGTTCACGGCTCCTGAGAGCTCCCCAGCACTATCAGGTCATACCCCATATCGCAGCGTTCAGGACCATAACCCAGACCTAACACAGATGGAGGGGGAGTCACCATTTCGATGAAGGATACACACCTCCATGTTGGCAGAGATGCCGCGTAGCAGCGGGGAATATCCAGGTGCAATTAACCATGGTTAGGACTGCCCTACAGTTTGTTGCATGCTACAGACCACCCTCCCAAACCCAGGATACCTGCACAGCCTTCCTGAAGACACTGGTGAGTGTGAATGCTCTCACAACACCGTCATATTGGGTGACATCAACCACCCATACATAGACCGGGAACATTACCCAGGACACAACACCCTACGTCAAAGGTCCCAGGTGTTCATACACCTGACTGCTGTGGAACAACCATGCACCATACCCACAAGGGGGCGTATACCAGTTCTGATCATCACACATGGGGACAATATGCTCCACACAGGATGTACATCCCTCAATGGTGATGTCAGACCATATAGTGAATCCACTGGTGATCCGCATCCTGCACCCAACACCGGCATGGGAGACCACAGTGGCGAGCCTCTCCACAGTGAACCACACATGTCATAACGACCGATTGTGGTACCCTACAAAGGCCTCCATGCCAGTGGTACAGCCCTTTTCGGGGCCGGTTTTTTGGGACATTGTTAATTCCCTCTGAGCCACTCCTCGGTGTATTACCGCTGCGCCGTTTGGTACAGCTTACGCTGGCGGGGTTTTGCGATTCAGTATTATCTGCCTCATTTGCATGGCATTGACTACTAATTCATAGTTACGGGTCGAACACTGCCGCGACTCTGGCAACCCTTGCGCCGTGGATGTGGCTTTCCATGCATACCATGGTGTATTGTGGCTGTGAAGCTGATGTGTATTACACTGCTCTTTTATGACATTGTCATATTATTTCAATGTTTAGCACCTTCCGCGGACATGTCCTGGGGTTCTGCTGTGAGTTTCTGCGGACATACCATTTATGTCATTATTTACATTTTGTGCATGTTTTCTTTTGACATTCTCGGTGTCTTTCGCCATTGGCATGTGGCAACAGTGTGATACCTGACGTTGACAGCCTTCCGTTACTCCTATGTCATGTTTGGGTATATGTAAACCGTTTTTTTTGGTTTACATTGCCGTGCCCTTATGCTACGCTCGCCGCCACTTCGTGGATCACTATATGCCTTCATTTGCATGGTGCAATACTGCACATGGGGTGTTTAACATATCTATGCCGGAGGTGGCGCAACTCAGGCACACGCCGGTAGTGCGCGTGGAATTGGATCGTACCTGAATCGCTCGGCGGCCATATCTGGCGTTGTAGCGCCTACGCTATGCGTGCACCTGGCGCAAGGTTCATGAATCCCGGGGATTAACTATTTGCATTGATAGTAAGTGACCCATTTTCAGTGGCGACCCAAGCGAAAGAGCTCCAGCAAACATAAGCAAAGATAAACATACAGGACAAAAACTATTAAAAATAACAATGTAAATATGAAATTAATTATAGAGAGAAAAACAAAAGAAAAAAATTATGAACATTAATTGTTGCACTGATAGTAGTGGTCTAAAATGTATTACATATAAGAATAAAAACAAAAAGATAATTGTTGTTCAAAAGAAGGACAATGTATAGACATTGATAGGAAGTGGAGGGGAGATAAATCGTGTAGAGAATGGGAGGGGGAGAGAAAGGGGGCTATAGTAGGGCTATAGTAGTAGAGCTGAGGGTTTAGAAGGTTAGTTTAAGCAGAAGTTACAAACAGAGAAAGTTAGGAGATGCAACAGGTTATACAGTAGGACAGACTAAGACTACATGTGGTCAAGGCAATGGCATAATTTCAAGTTTAGTAGGTGGGATTTAAGCTCCTTTTTAAAACAGGGAAAGGAACGGTTGGATCTAATATGGAGAGGGAGTTTGTTCCAATTTAGTGAGACAGAGTGTTTGTAAGGTTGTTTGCCAATATTCCTTTTGGGTTTATAAACTGAGAGAAGATGCTGATCAGCTCTCCAGAGAGGCCAGGGGGGAGAGTAGAGAGTAACATGGGAGGTGAGAGCAGGGCAGGCAGAGGGGTTGTTTAGTATGGAAAATGTAGTGTGGAGTTGTGATTGTAGGAGAAGGTATGGAAATTCCAGCCAATGAAGTTTGTTTAGTGAGAGGCAGTGATGTGAAGAGAGTGGTTGGCTTAGAATAAATCTGTCATTTTGTTGTCTGTTTGTTCCAGTTTCTGCACTGAGGTAGTTTGAATATTGGTAAGGATGGGGGAAGTGTATAGCGGACTAGGTAAGAGAAATGCCTGTGCAAGAGTGCATTTAGTGACAGTAGTGAGGAATGTTTTGTTCCTATAAAGTAGTCCAAGTTTCTGGTGAGTTTCTTTGATGGCCTGTTGTATATGCAAGTCAAATTTTAGTTAGTCATCAATTATTACCACTAGAAGTTTGATGCGTAAGGTAGGGGAGATAGTGGGCCATCTAGGGAGGAAAGAGAAAAATTGGCTTTAAGGTGAGAGTGTGTCTGAGGTAGGAAGAGAAGGAGTTGAGTTTTCTTAGGGTTAAGGATTAGTTGATTGATTCTGAGCAATTTTTCAACAGAGATAAAGGAATTCTGTGTTAAGTATTGGAGATAGATAAGAGAGTAGAGTCATCTGTATATTGTATTACAGATGAGACACTGCAGGCTGAATGCAGGTTGTTGGTAAAAATGTTGAAGAGAAGGGGTCCAAGTATGGAGACTTTTAGTACTCCTGTTTGAACAGCAAAGAAGGGTAAGAAAGCCTGCTGCCATCTAACAGCTTGTTTTCTGCCAGTAAGGTAGCTTTGGATCCAGCCAAGAGTAGAAGGAGAAAGGTTTAGGTCAGAGATTTTGTTAAGAAGGATGGGATGAGACACAGGTAAAACTACAGATACACAGATACTTTTCTTATAAAAGTAAAGAAAGAGGACAAGGGTCAAGGGTACCACTAGACAACAAGGACAGTTTTCATATTGTGCCTTAAAGGATACTATAAATAGAGTACTATAAAGACACTAAAAAAGATTCACACCCTGCAGGCTCCTGACTATTTCTTACCCAACCAAGTATACTTAAATAACTTTCTAAACAAAAGGAAAAACATACAAAATACTTTTTTTTTTTTAAAAAACGTTCCAGAGCCTCCCAAAACAGGGCAAGTAGTGCTTACAAAATAGACCAATCATTCCTTTCTGTACTGACAAGAGGAGAAATCAAAGCCTATAGCACACAAATGCTCTCCGGTAGAGTGTCTCTTTCTGGATTTCTTCACAAGAAGGTTTCCAAGTGTTCTTAGAATAGTCCATAGTGATTCTTCTTCATTTTAGCATACACCTAGAACTGATGTTCCAGGCAAGTAGTCATCCTGTATGAGAAGCACAGTTCTCTGCTGTGGTATGGCCCACTCTTTTACATACTATTTAATCATGTGTTTGGTCCTGTTAACTGAAATACTCTGACAATGTAATCCCCCCCCCCCCCCAGCTTGTTACCTGTTCATTTTGCAATGTTTCATGAGACTGAGAGGATTTTTTTTAAATTGCATAATATTGAGTACAATACTGCTTGCACTGGTTTTAGTGGTAAACTAGTGAATTTGGATTTATTTATTATTTATTTATTTATATTTAGTTGAGTTTTAATTTGTGAGACATGTTACACTGCCCTGTATAGTCACAAATACTTTGAATTTAAATTTTTCCTTATAAAAGTCTACTTCAGAAAACTCCCCAGTATCTAGTTGCTTGATGAGCAATTGGCCTTTGTATTGAGGTGCACGACCTACAAGTAGAAGTAACTGTTGTGAACCCCTCTTGTACCATTCACAACTCATAAATTCATCTGCAACGACAAGGTTAGCTGTCTTTGTGGGCCATTTTACACTTAGCCAATTTTCCTTTCAAATGAGAGAATCAAACTTTGTACCTTGTGTCTGGGAGGTAAACACCTTAATCATTATACCAACCCCCAACTATAAAGATTTAAGGATCGATAACATTGGATTTAAATTTCTTACTATTACTCCAACTAGCTTATTGGATTTGGGCATGCTAATTCAATGTAGCAATTGTCTCATGTTTACTGGCAATCACCTAGTTCTAAAGCAAACTGATAAAGGTATGTGAGAGATGCAGTAACACAATGCCATTGGAGGCAAGGCTCTCACCTACCTACACAAACAACACCAAGCAGTTTGCCAATATCACCCATACTACACCCACTACACATAATATGGATCAGTCACATAGATCCACATATACTGACGCTCTTAAATGTAGCCTTCTAAAACATCAAAGGCCTCCTAGACTTTTATATGAAACAAGTACCTACAGCAACCTCTGGAGCACACTGCTAAGACAACATGCACCAACACACATACAGTGTCATCCAGTAGCATAGCAAGGGCAGGTTGAGAGGGACAACTGCCCCATGTGCAAAGTATTGGGAGGCATGACTAGCTGATCTCAATCTTTTGTTAATGCAATTCCGGTGTTTAAAAGCCAGTATTGCATTTGTGGACAAACCTGAGTGCTGCAGAGCTCTGTGTGTGTTCTAAATTGTATCAACTGCTTGCTGCATTTGTAGCAAGCTGTTTGATACAGTTTAAAAAGGCGATTTTTTTTTAAAACTAAAGTGTAAGTGTTATAGCTCTCTATGCAGAGAGGGTATAGACTGTTACATTTGTAGCAAACAGTTTGCTACAGTTTAAAAAGAAGACTTTTTTAACTATAGTGTAAGTGCTCTAATGCTCTATGCAGACAGGGTATAGACTGCTAAATTTGTAGCAACTGTTTGCTACAGTTTAAAATAAACTACTGTATGTTATGGGAGGGTTGGGGGCAGGAAACAGAAATAGTACTTGAATGGCTGGGGCAGGAAGGGGGGTTGTTGTTCATCTGGCCACCTGGTTTGTGTGCCAGTAAAAGAAATGTCCATTTTCTTCCTCCTCAATGGAATGTGAGCAGGTGGGTGTAGATATAATTAGAATAAGCTGATCACTTACAATGTATGGATTGGCTTATTACAGGGAAGTGTTTTTTTTTTTTTCTTTTTTGCTCTTCACATGAAGAGCGGAGGGGGTGGGGTGCTAGTTAATAATATTACTTCCAGCTTCATCACAAGGCGTATCAATCTCTAAACCCTTAAGACAAACTGCAACACAATACAGTAGTTTAGTCAAGGAGATCCTATTGTGAGACACAAATGGTCCTACCCACTATTCTGAGGAAGGAGAGAGTCACGGCCAGCTGCTTGTCAGTGAACAGGATCCACCAGATCACACATGCATTCAAGTCATTGCACTACAAATACTAGCATGACTTCATTATAGGCCATGGAGGTATAAATGACCTGAGACATACCTCCATGGACTATATGAAGGAAGTCATGTTAGAGCTCTTGGACTTTGTGTCCCAAGTTGGTATTAGCCTGGCATTGAGCAGCATTTACCTTTTCCAAGGATGATACCTCAGTACTAACAGAAGATAATTGACTTTAACAATTGGCTAGGTATTTGGTATCATTCCAATTACAATACAATATTTATCTGCCTAGGAGGATATAGTAGACAAGTCATGCTGCTTTGTCAGGGATGGACTGTGCCTGCACCCCCCCCCTAGGTTTTTGAATATTGGCTAAACCCATGAACGCAAAAAAATGCTTTTTTAAGCAAGTGCCAGCCTGATAAATCTAAGTACATAGCTAAACCGACTGTTGTGCTCAGTGCCAGAGGTCTGAACAGAAAACTCCACTCCCTGAAAGGTCTCATCATCCTGGTAAATACAGAGTTACTGAGACTTAATTTACAACTGCAGACAGCATGTTGGCAGTGCAAGGCTGTAATACAGAGCTGGGCTATAAGGGTGGATAAGTCTCAATTTACAATAAACACAAGCACACCTCATGGCTGGTCAAGCAGTATGACACACTTGAACATTTCCACATCCAATTTACCACTATTAAAGTCCCATACCAGAATCTTGCAAGCTATGGATCTCTCTACTTAACCTAGGAATCCCAAACCACATATGTGGATGAACTGAAGATACTCCCCATTCAACCCAATGTGATATTTGGTGGGGTGACTTTAACTACCCCAGCATTAACAGGGAATGATGCGTGACTTCAGATATGCAGGCCTAGAGATTCTTAGACTTTGTTAACAACAAAATCCTGGAACAGTTAGTCTGCATGCCCACCAGGAGTGGAAGTATACTTGACCTAGATAATGTTCTCATTGGTGATGTTGAGCCATAAAGTTGTCTTCTTTGAAAGAAACTTTAAGCCTTAGACCTCAGTTAATCCTGGAACATATAAAAAATATTCCTTGGCTAACTTAGTAATAGTCTAGCAAAATTCCAAGCCCTCCAAACCCTGAGAACACAGTTGCCTATATGGAATTGTTCACAGAAACCCTCTGCAATCATGTAAATAGCTGCATAGATACAGCTGTTTCTCCACAAAATAAACATAGGACAACTTCAAAAAACACACCACCCTTTTGGAAACCCAGTATAAATAGATTGTATAACAAAGGAAAGAAAATAATGCCAAAAACAGGAAGGGAGTTACCTACCAAGGTAAAAACTCCATCATCAATCTGAGCAAGCAACTCAGGGAACTAATGAAATCCACCAAAGCCAAATTTGATTTAAAAATAGCCTCCCAAGCTAAAGAAAACTATAAGGTTTTCTTGAGTTATGTCTGCTACCTTAAAGCCAAGGCAATACCCAGGAATGTGTCTAACTAATAGTGAATGGAATCATGTATATGTTACCAGAGGATATAACAAATCTGCTGGCCGACAAAGTTAGCTCTAGGTTTACCCCTATCACCCCAGTCACCCCCCTCCCCCAGGAAATACCACTAACCATTTTTCCACCAACTATCTCTAGGGAGTAGGTCTTCACTGCACACTCTAGGACTAAGACCGCTGCTTTGACAGGAGCTGATAATGTCCAAGGATTCCTCCTAAATAGCATGAAACTTCACTTGTCAGGTCTGCTAGAATCTCTATTTAACCATAGCTTCCAGACAGACTTCATGTCAAATGTATGCAGGACTGCAGCAGTTATCCCTCCACTCAAAGGGTCACCTTCCACTGACATGGGAACTACAGATCTGTAAGTCTGACTAGCATCATATGTAAGATCATGGAAAGAATTATCACGTATGTGATAAACAATGACATAGGAAACCTACAGACACTGGATCATAACCAGTTCAGTTTTGTTGGAGACAGGTCATGCCTACTTAACCTGGTGGATTTCTTTGAGAAGGTCGTTAACGCTATGGACAACAGCAAAAAAACTACACACTGCTTACCTTGACATGGCCAAGGCATTCAACACTAAACCTCACTCAGGCATTGGAAATAATTTACAAAATTTAGCATAAACCATTGTCGCCTAATGGATAGCCAGCTGGCTCATTGATAGGACACAAGAAGTTAGAACAGGGGAAAATATATCCATAAAGAGATCGGTTACTATCAGATCCCTACAGGGATCAATGCTGGAGCCTCTTTTTTCCTTTTTTTTTTTTTTTTGGCATCTACTTCTCTGAAGTCAAGGGAAATGTCAAGGACCTCAACTGCAAACTAGGCTTGGTCACAGAATCCCCTAAAGGTAGAGTTACCCTTCTTGTGGCCCTGATGCAGACAAAAAAAAAATGGGTGTCAGAGCTATGGACTAAACTCAATGTGAAAAAAAATTAATAGTACCCTTTTGAAAGATGGTCACCCCTGAAAATGACCATATTGTTAATACATCCCTAAAAGTGCACTCAGTTTTCAGGGATCTGGGAACACATTATGACAGTAACCTGACCTATGACCACCATGGGACTACTTAGCTGAGAAAGTTATTCTGATTTGCACAGCTTATAAGTAAGATAATGGCAGCCAGAACTGAGAAACATCATTGTTCCACAGTACTTGGGTCTTATCAGACCATTCTTTGAGTAGAATGCACCCTGTGGCCTATACTTAACAAGGCACTGGAGGCAGCTTGACAGCCTGCAAAGATGCCTCACAAAAAGAATCCAGGGAGTAAACACAAACTCCTAAGTGAATTGTGTTAAAGTCCTATCCATGTACTCATTCTCCTATAGACTGCTGTACTGTGCCCTATGGTATATATCTCAAAGATTTCCCCTTCTCTGGGACAGGCTTCCTATCCATGAGACAAAGCTCATATTTCACAGATGTAACTTGGTCAAATGTATGGGAAATCGCAAACTTATCTGTGGATTGGCACCTATGTCACCTAGGGGCAGCATGTGAATGATTGATGTGTACAAGCATATATCATAACTGTAAAAGTCCATGAGGTATTAACTCATGTCAGCAATATTTTGGTAAACTTGGGGTCATCTTGGATAAACTTAAAATGTCTCTTGGTCTAAAAACCTAGTAACCACATATGAACCTATGAACCTATTAAACATGCAAAAATTATGTGTGAGTAGTAAAAAAAGTTATCTGCCTTCATAAAGCAGCTGTTCTAGTTACCACTGTTTGTTCAAAGTTTTCTATTAACAACTATTTGCATAATTTTTATTCATCACCCACATAAGAACAAAAACATTATGTTACTATATATATATATATATATATATATATATATATATATATATATATTTATATATCATACACATAAGAACCAACACTTTATGTTACTATATATATATATATATATATATATATATATATATATATATATATATATATATATATATATATATATATATATGTTGTTGTGTCTTTTGGCTTTTCCCGGTTAGGGGTCACCACAGTGGAACTCCGGTCCGCTAATGATTGGCAGTAGATTTTTAAGTGCCGAGTTGCCAGCCCTGATGCACAACCTTCAATGAAGGTATGCCCATTCACGCATGTCTCCACACAGGAGACACTCTAGCTGAGAATTGAACAGGACAATGTCTTACTGTGAGGCGACAATGCTACCGCAGCACCACCACCGCAGTACCAATTACAAAAGCGTTTTAAAAATGCTTATACGTCTAGTAACTTACCTGAAGATGAATTGAAACTGTTACAGGATTTGAGGAATGATACCAATATTAGAATTATGAAACCCGATAAAGGGGGCGGGATTGTTATATTTGACAGTACAGAATATGTATCTCAAATACATCAAATTTTACATAATTCTGGGAATTATGAGATCGTATCACTTAACGAAATTAATATAGCACACCGTCGTATTGAGTTACATATTGAAGAATTTTTAATAGACAATAGAATTAATATGGACTTATATACATATTTGAAAGTTGAACATCCCATCTTAGCCTTCATTGTGGGAATTCCGAAAGTTCATAAATCAGTTGAGCAAGCACCATTTAGACCTATAATATCTGGCAGCAGGTCTAAGACTTTTCCATTAGGGACTGCTGTGGACAGATTTTTCAAAACCTATTTACGATAGAATCCCACATTTAATGAAAGATTCGTGGGATTTTTTGTGTAATTTTCCTGTTAATTTATGGCATTTGGAACTTATTTTTGTTACTGTGGATGTCGTCGATTTATTCTCTAGTATCCCTAAGACTGAGGGACTAGAGGCTTTTTCCAACAGTATTAGGAAATATGGGGGCTATGAATGGGATCATGTTTGTTTAATTATAGAACTTATGTCCATTGTATTGGACAATAATTTTATTGAATATGAGGGAGAATTCTTTCGACAAACCAATGGTGTTGCTATGGGAGCAGCGTGTGCCCCAATATATGCTAATCTCGTCATGCTTGATTGGGAGGAGTCCAAAATATTTGATAGTGAATATTTTAAATATGTTAAATATTATTTGGGATATTTGGACGATATTTATATACCGTGGGATGGTAATATAGACATGTTAACACAGTTTATTGATTTCTTGAACTCAAGTAGTTCCTTTTTGAAATTTACTTATACTTTTAATAAGGAAGGCCTACCATATCTGGACACCTTAATTTCCAAGGGTGACAACAGTTTTAAATTGAGGTTGTATAGGAAACATACTTTTTCTAACAGCTATTTAGAGTTTTCTAGTTGCCACCCTAGAAAATTATTTACTAACATATTCAGAGGTCAGATTATTCGGGCCATAAGTATGACCTCTACACATGCTGAGATGTTAGAAGAAGTTGGATTTATTATTAATCTTTTTAGAGACAGGGGTTATGACATCAATATGCTTAATCATATTAGTAAAAATATTATTAATGGATGGGGGACAAAATATACACCTCTATTGGGACAAAAAAATGACATTAACAGGTCAGTCAGTTATACATTAGACACTACTACCATCAGTACCAACTATAGAAGAGCGTGTGTTTTAGATTATGGCCCATATACAGGAAAAATAAAGCAAATTATTAATAACTGGAAAATTATTATGGTGGACCAAGAAATGGAAAAAAATGTTGGGATCACAACCAATATTTGTATATAAAATGGGTCAGAATTTGAAAAATTATATAGAGAGAGGTAATATACCCAGACATTTTGCTAATAACAATAAAAAAACCCACAAAATGTGGCAAATGCAAACAGTGTTTTGCTATATACGAAGAAAGCCACATTATTTTAGATAACATACATAAATCTAAAATAACATTTGTTAGTGGAAATTGTAACACCAGATGGGTTATTTATTTAGCAAAATGCACAGCATGTTCTGGATTTTATACTGGCAAAACAGAACGGAAATTGCATAAACGAATATATGCGCATTATTATAGTATTAAGACTTGTGATGAAAAGAACGCCCTATACAAGCATATAAAACAATATGGAAATACACATACATTTAAATTTGCAATTTTGGAAAATTTGTCATGTGCACCGAAAGGGGGCGATTACAAAGGACTATTGTCATACAAGGAAATATGGTGGCAGTTTTCTACTGATGCTTCTAATCCACCAGGATTAAATGATTTTATTACTATAAAACCTGCATTATTATTTACATAGACATTTATATAGATGGTGCATTTAATCATTTTTATGTACATATAGGTTTATTGCATGTTTATGGTATTTACTAGTTATCTAATATATTAAATATACTAAAAGTTACTAGTACACAGTTCATATTTCATTTTATTATATTTATTTATTCAAATATTATTTATTTATTATTAACTATTTACTAAAAATTTTTAGACGGACATAATGTGTTTAGGATATAATGTTTTTATTGTATTTCATTGTTTGTACATCTTTAAAAACTTTTGTTACAAGGTAGCGTTTTGGCGCTTAAAAGTTTTTAAAATGAATCTATTTCCTGTTTGTAAGAGTTCTGATGAAGCTCATATTTTGCAAGTGAAAGCACTTAACTCTTCTCGTTGTGTTGTACAGTTCATTATTTTCGTATATTAAATTCAGTTTTTATACTCGCTTGGAGTTCTTTTCAGACCAGGTTTGACGTCTCATGACACTTAGGAGTACAGTGTTTTTACTGAGTTTTCGTTTGTGTTTCTTGAACACTGTTTTTCCATTTGGATAACTCCTCATTTCTTGATACACTGGAAAATATTAGGGTACAATATAACACCCTAATAGCGATTTCAATTACCCCACCATTAACTGAGAAAATTAGCCAGGGAATCTTGTTGGCTAGGTTACGTAGGCCCTTGGGCCGATAGCCTAGTACCTACCTATGAACTTATGAACCTATGTACCAACTCTTGTGCTCAACATTTTCTGGAATTCATAAATTACAATGCCTTGGATCAACTTATCCACACCCCCACCAGGGGCAGCAATATCCTAGACCTGGTCATTACCAACATGGGCAACTGGTGTTCCACACTAGAGGTCAATTCCTTGTTGGTCAGATCCGACCACAAGCAAATCACCCTAGACATCCACATCCAACCCCCACCCCACATTAGGGAAACCACCGTAATGAATTTCTCCAAAGCCAACATCACACTTCTTAAGACAGAAGTGGCAAACTTCATGACACCCATGTTGACGGACAATAGAGATACGACTGCTGAATCCTATATAATTGCACTTTATAAGCACTTACATGAGTGCATGGATCGTGCAATCCCTAACAGAACCAAGTTGCTATTCTCCAAAAAAAGGAAGCCAATCTGGTGGTCCTCTGCTATAAACAAACTCTACAACAGAAGAAAGAAACTATTGCAAAAACAAGTAAAATCCCATGATTGGAGGAACTCCGTGGTTAGCCTCAATAAGAAGTTGAGATCCCTCATAAAATCCTCCAAAGCTAGTTATGAAAACAAAATCACCACTGATTCTAAAGACAACCCCAAAGCATTCTATAGCTATGTCAAAAATCTCAGTGGCAACACTCAGATCTGCTCTGAGTTACAGCACAATGGCACTAAATATACAGAACCAACTGATATTGCCAACATTCTGGCAGATAGGTTCAGTGCTAACTTTACCCCTGTCTCATCCCCTAAAGAGCCCATCCCTATACCGGAAGAATGCAAAGTAGCTGTAATCGCGGCTGCACAGGTAAAAAACACACTCTCCAAAGCCAAGAACACAGCATCCATGGGACCTGACAACATCCCAGGCTGCATTCTACATGAACTACAGAACGAACTGGCACCCCACCTAAGTTCCATGTTCAATCATAGCCACAACTCAGGCTTTGTGCCCATTGAATGGTGCACAACAATGGTTATCCCACTCCAGAAAGGGGGAGCCACCATGGACCCCGGGAACTACCTCCCCATTAACCTGACGAGCCTGGTCTGTAAGGCTATGGAGCGTATCACCATGGAACTTATAAACAATGACATTGGTAATCTCCAAACTCTGGACCCTACCCAGTTCGGGTTTGTAAAAGGCAGATCATGTCTGCTAAACCTGATAGACTTCTTTGAAGAGGTCACCAAAACCGTAGATGAGGGTAAGGTGGTTCACACAGCCTATCTAGATCTCGCCAAGGCTTTCAAGACCATCCCCCACTCGGAATTATAGACAAACTCACTAAACTAGGTATAAATCCCTATATCACAAGATGGGTTGCCAACTGGCTCACTGAGAGAACCCACACTGTGAAAGTAGCAGACTCTAAATCCAACTTCAGACCAGTGACAAGTGGAGTACCACAGGGTTCAGTCTTAGGTCCTCTCCTGTTTGGTATCTGCTTCTCTGAAGTGCAGGCTAACACAGGTCTTTGGCTAACAAAGTTTGCAGATGACTGCAAGCTACGAGCCATAATTAAAACTACTAACAATGTGGACATCCTACAAAAGCGTCTCACTGAGACAGATGCCTGGTGTCAAAGCCATGGCCTCAAGCTCAATGCCAAAAAGTGCATTGTCATCCCTTTTGGTAAAAACTCTGTACCCATGAACGGGTTCCTATTATGAGAGCGAAGATTTCTTTAGGTGAATACGAAGACGTTGACCCGTATTGTGCGAAGTACGTAAACCGTGAAAGTTCAAAACCATGAAGTTCGAAATGTTGATTTGTTTTGGTTGGCCCGTCTGTGGTATAGCTCCGTAAGGGAAGTGTGCGATAGATAGGAATTTAGTGTTAGGATTTGGGTTAAGGTAAGTGCATAGATGGGTAATGTATGTAAGAGTTAGTGTAGTGTTAGAAGTAGGTGTTTTTTTAAATGAATGTATGTGTTTTATTTATTTTGTTTAGGTGTATGTGTGTAGCGGAAGTGTGAGGTAGTTACAGACCTTAGGGTTAGGGAGGGGTTAAGGATAGTGCATAGTTAGTTGTGTATATGGGGTTTAGTATAGTATTGGAGGTAGTTTTTTTTTTTTAAATGTATGTATGTGTTTTATTTATTTTGTTTGGGTGTATGTGTGTAGGGGAAGTGTGCGGTAGTGACGGACCTTAGGGTTAGGGCAGGGTTCAGGAGAGTGCATAGATAGTTGTGTTTGTGGGGTTTAGTGTAGTGTTGGAGGTAGGGTTTTGGTGCTTTAGTTTAGGTTAGAAGTAGGGTTTGGTTAGTGTATGTATGTGGTTTATTTATTTTGTTTGGGTAGGTAGTATTTAGTGGGTGGTGGGGTTGGCCGACTATGACAGTTCGATATTTTTTTTCGTGGTTTATTGTGTTCAGGATTTTTGCGGTTCACGATATAGGGGCTGATGTTTTGGTCTTTGCGCATAGGGTTTTTTGCTTTGGTAATATAGAGCCCCCATGAACTACCACATAGGCGGTAGTCTACTTAACACTGAAAGTGTGATAAGAGACCTTGGGAAACAGGTGGACAGTAGTCTCTCCTTTGATAATCACATTGCCACAGCAGTCAGAAAATCCTTCTACGTGGCACGCCTCATCACAAAAGGTTTCCCGTCCAGGAAAAAAGAGGTCATTTTTCCCCTCTACTCATCACTCATTAGACCCATTATAGAGTACAATGCCCCTTTTGGTATGTACCTCACCAGACATCTACAACAACTGGAAAGGCCACAGAAATACCTCACAAAGAGGATTACCGGCCTCAAACAGATGCCCTACGCAGACGTCTCAAAAACTCCAGCTTTACTCTGTCACATATCGCCTACTCAGAGGCTATCTCAGCCTAACATACAAAGCTATGTCAAACCCAGAGCTGTTGGACATGCTCCACGTAAAGAAATCCCAATCCCTCTGAGCTTCATGCTTTAGGGACCTAAACCTTGTCACCACAATAAACAGAACATGCTGGAGGGGTAGATTCCTGTCCCAGAGATTTCCCATACTCTGGAACAAACTAGCTATCTATATCAAACAAAGCTCCTCATTAGCACTCTTCAAGAAAAGTCTTGATGATTGAATGGGAGATAGGAAATTCACCCCGGGGATTACTTCTGTGGCTCTGCTTGACAGGGGAACAGGACAATAATTTTCTTGGTTGGCAAAAGCCAGGGTACCGTTTGGCTAGGCTTATATAGGCCCTAGGGCCAATAGCCTAGTACCTACCTATGAACCTATATTACAAACATTTTTAAGCAGACATTCAGTATATACATGAACAGGTATAAAACAACATACATTAAGAATGACTCAAACATTTGATAATTAGATTACATTCATCTGAAAGTACAGACAGCTATTACAGTCTTGCAAAGCTGTAATTACAAGAACAGTAAACAGCAGGGCCAGCTGCTTCATTCCCACATAGCCACAATCCCTACTGCCCACCCCACCCAAGGTATCTGATTTGATCTTGCGAGGTTAAAAGAAAAAAAAAGATAAAAGACAACACTGTTATTAATATATGCATTTTTTCACATAAACAATAGAGAAGGTTCAGAGCTTGTGGTTGATCTTGCTTCACTCATATGCACATTACTCTTGCAAAGCAAGTCAGGCGTACAACAGTAAGGTCAGTCATTTCATTTGCACATACTAGACATAGCCCCCTGCCAAATTACCTACCCACAATATCTGCTTTGAGCCTACAATATTTAAAATAGTGAAAAGAGAAGGCAATGGTTAGATTACTGTATTTCTTTAGCATCACAAAGTTAAGAGTTTGCAGATGATCTTACTTCATTTCACTCATAACACACTTTACTCACGCAAGGCTAAAGTTTCAATGACAAAACATCTGCACACCATCCTAATCTATTTTGATTCACCCTGCAAAAAGATTAGGTTAAAAAAATAACATTTCATCTACAAGTAGTCCCCAAAACACATTGCATGCCTAGTATCTGTTTCACCCCTGCCAGGATATTTTATGAGGAAAAAAAGACATCCACAATCAAGCAGCCTCTAAAACACATTGCCTCCTTAGCATCAGGTTAAACCTGCCAGGATATTATATAAAAAAAACAAAGAAAGTCATCAACAGTCACCAAAACACATTGCCTCACTAGTATCTGGTTAACCCCACCAGGATATTATATTAAAATAAATAAATAAATCCACCAACAGCCCACATAAACATACAGATTACTAGTATCTGTTTGACCCTACTAGTGTATTATATTTAAAAATGAAAATCATCAACAGTCCCCAAAATACATTGCTTCTCTAGTATCTGGTTAACCCTGCCAGGATACTACATTAAAAAAAAAACATAAGGTCATCAACGATCCCCAAAACACAAAGACCACTAGTATCTGGTTGAACCTGCCAAGAAAAAATAAATAAATACAGAAATTATCTGATTGACCCTGCCAGTAAAAAATAGATGCAGAAAGTATCTGGTTGACCCTGCCAGGAAAAAAATTGCAGAAAGTATCTTGTTGGCCCTGCCATGAAAAATTAAATGAAACTAAGAAATTAATTAATTAATTAATTAATATTTTTTGGGGGTACTTTACAAATAGCATACCTTGGCTTCTTTCACCTTAAAGTTTGATTCCAAGTCTGATTGGTGATTTAACAATTTCCACTTTTTTTTGTAAGAATCCTCCATCTCTTGCTCTCTCCCTCACAACTATATCCAGTTAAAGTGTGGGAAATGAATGCAAGAGTAAAAGGAGTAATCAGCAGTCACATCATGTACTCATATTACATGACAGGCTGCTGACTTAACAGTCCTGGTGACTTCCTATTTCCTGCGGTTAAAATCGCAATGACTTCTGGCAGCTTCATTGATCACTGCAGTCTTCCCAATCTGGACTGTCTTAAAAACAGTCCGGCGACAAACGTTCTAGGTCCCATCGCATCTTCGGCTTTACACACTAGTTTGCAGTTCGAACTGCTACTAGTGTGTAAAAAATAGTAATTAGACTCTTTTTTATTATTATTTTTTTTTCAGAAAGTTGGGGGGTGCTGCAGCCCAGCAGTCTGGTACTATGAGCCACCCCTAAGTGCTGGGCATTGTTAGCATGCCATAGTTAAAATGTTATGTGGAAGGCTGGGACAGTAACTGTAGGCAGGCAAAACTGAGTAGTGGTTACATTTTCAGACAGGGGGAAATATCCACAAACATGGTTTAAACTTTTTCATTTAGGTAAATAAAGTCACATTTTTGCCTGAGAAGCCATCCTTATTTTATTTTTTTAGAATGTTGAATCCTTTTCATAACAGCAGATCCAATAGAAATAATCACAATTCATTTGACTGACCTCCAATTACTTGACCCCAAAACATGAAAAACTGTGGGAGTTCACTAGTCAAGACAATGACACTATTAAATGTTGTAAAACACTAACAATATTTTTTGAAGGAGGAACACCACCGGTGCCCCCAATATGGAGGCAAGCTCCAATATCCTCAGGCTCTTTATCTATCTATCTATCTATCTATCTATCTATCTATCTATCTATCTATCTATCTATCTATCTATCTCTCTCTCTCTACTTGTCCATCTCTCAATACATACATACACACATATATATAGCTATAGATACAGATATATCAGCTCTTAGCACAAACTTGTAGAAAAAGAAAGTCAGGAAAAGGTTACAATTAAATTATAGCTATTCTATGACTTTGGCTGCCATGACTGGTCAATGGTGATCTGTTCAGTTTTACTTTCTGAGTGTTGATCAAGTCTGCAGCAACAAACAGTAGGGAGACCCTATCAGCAAAAGGGTCTCAGTTTCTACTTACTCCTGTAATCTTCCATAATCTTTCTCTACTGCTCTGCTGACATTTTCACACCTTGTTTTATATTCAGAACATATTTATTCTTTAAGACTGACCCTCCACAAGTTATTTTATTCATGATCATCCATTAGGTAACATACAGATCTGTTTACTTAATCATGCTATTCCTCAGCCTATCCACTATTCTTCTCCTCCTACTGAGCCAGCTCTCATGCTACCATGGCACTATAATAGCTCTCAACAACTCTCCAACTCTGTCCCAATCATCTATTCACAGTTCCTCCCTAAACTCTCTACACATCGCACCAAACCTATTTAATGATGCTCCTCACCTTTACTCCAAATACAGACTGATTAACTCCATTACAACTCAAACAAAAACAAAATTAAGTGTGAAATACGCTCCAAAAAACAAGTATCAGTAATTCCCCAGTATACTAAAATCCTTCTAGGAGGAGACATTCACCATAATTTTGGCCCCACCTATTAAAATCTACATCAAGACAACTGTTTTCCAAACACTACTCTAACCCTGCAATGGTCAAACACCACCCCCAGTAATATAACTTTTGCTGCCATAAATGTTAGAAGCATAAGAAATAAAACTGCCTAGATTATGCAGCACAAGTCAGATATTCTCACTGTAACTGAAACTTGACTGAAACTTGACTTAAACCAAGCATAAACAAAATTATACCTTCTGGCTAAAATATCATCCATAATGAATGTATAAACAGGTAATGTGGTGGTGGTATTGCTTTAATACTTCTCAACAGTTACACTTTAAAGTTCAGTTCAGCAGAGTTTCTTCTCACTTTCCTGAAATTAAACAGTTATAAACAAATATGTATTACTGTTATTTACGTCCCTCCTGGTGACCATACAACTATACTGGAAGATATCCTATATAATATATCTGTAACAATTCCACAAGAAAACCTACCACTGGGCGATGTGAATATCAATCAGTTAGACATACACTCTAATTCCCCTACATTTAGCATAAACTTACATAGTTTCACACAAGTAAATAATAGCCGCGCACATTATAGCAAGACATTAAATTCCCTAATAGACTACATACTAGTATCAGACCCTAGCAAATACACCCCCACAGGTACAATGTCTTAACTGTCTCATTGATCATCTCCCAGTCTATACAACCAGATATCTCACACATCCACTTAAAACCATAGGTTTATAAAACAACACTCAACCTTTCCAGTTAACCCAGAAAATTTAATTACTACCCTATCATCTATTAACTGGAACTTCTTAAAAATCTTCCCCTTAGATGATACTGTAAATTAATTCAATATAGCTTTCCTGAATATCCTAAAAATACTTGCACTTCCTAAAAAGAAGAGACTAGAAAGAAATAATACAATTTGGTTATCCAAAAAGTGTAGAATGCTAATGTAGGATGGAGAAAAAGCTTGGAAATAATGGCAAAAATATAAAACAGCATAATATCTTGAAATCTTCAGAATAGTTTGCAATCACACTAAAAACAAATAAATTAAGACAAAAAATGTACTATAACAGCTTTCAGAATAATAATAAAAGCAAACCTAAAAAAGTCTGGGCAGCTGTTAAAGAAATCTTGCATCCCAACCAAAAATTCAACCCTAACCCCTCTTCCAATAACTCACCACTCAAACCTGCAATACAATTCAAGTCTTATTTTGTAGATAGTATAGTATCTCTAACCAAGGGTTCCCCAACATCTAATACTAACCCTGCCCAACAACCACACATAACCACATTAACTTTCCCTTTCAAACCTGCGCCCACATCTTATATAAAACTACTCAGACAAATTCAGACCAAGCTCTACTTCAGCTGATGGCCTTCCAAGTGAGTATCTTCAAATGCTAATTAATAGCATTGCCTATCCCGTCTCAATCCTTATAAATAGGTGACTCTAGGAATTCAATGTTCCCTCTTTCTGGAAAAAGTCACACATTATCCTTCTGCACAAAGGAGGAAATTCAGCAAACATTACTAACTTTAGATCTATAGCAATCTTAGCCCCCTCTCCAAAATATTTGAAAAATGTATTCAAAAACAATTGTTAAACTATCTTTTGCAGGAAGAGCTCCTATACCCTACGCAACATGGCTTCTGTCCTTCCCAAAGTACTAACACTGCACTTCTACCCTATATAGATGCTGTCAATAAAGATAACAGCAAATTAATCTCCTCATTTCTAGACTTGTCTAAAGCAGTTGATACAGCTTATCACAGCAAACTTCTCCTTCAAATGTCTTCATTGGGTATCTCTCAGCCCACCCTTCTATAGTTCAAAAGCTACTTATCCAGTAGATAGCAATCAGTAAAGTGGTATTCCACATGTTCTTCATACCTCCCAATCACCACCAATATACCACAAGGCTCTGTCCTTGGTCCTCTCCTGTATAACATTCTCACCAATACTCTGCACACATCCAAACAACAGGCCTCCCTAATAAAGAATGCAAATGACTCCACACTCTTTTGCATATCTGATAACATAGCACACCTCCAAAACTTATTCAGGAAGCTTTAACGGTCACTGAAACATGGCTTTGTAACTCAAAACTCATGCGCAACCCTAAAAAACAAACTACTACTTTTTCCCCAAATCCCTCTCTCATGAAAAAACAAAATTTAAAATCTTCTCTTTTAATAATACAATCATTAAAGTCACTTCTCATAGCAAATTATTAGGGATGATAGTGGATAATAATTTTAAATTCAACATCTAGATACAAAGTTGCATAAGAAAAACTCATCAAAAACTTGGGATGCTTTACAGAGCCAAAAATGTTCTCACCAATACAATTAAAACTACACTTGCCTCAACTTATCTCCTCTCCACACTTCTTTATGGTTACTCCCATCCTTATTAACCTTCAGATTACAAACATCAAAACATTTCAAATGCTGTAACAAAGCTTCTAAGTGTGCAGAAAATACCCTTTCAGAATCCACCACTGTATAGCACTAAAAAGCCTAAATTGGTTAGAATACCCCATCAACAAACACCAATAAAATTAGCCAGCATCCATCTGCTTGACTGTCCAGCAGTAAATAACAGTCTACACAACTATGTTCCCATATGTTTATTATGATCCAATGGCCGAAAACAGTTGTGTCTCTAGAAAGTTATTAAATCTGCTAGGCATTGTCTATACTCCTATATTGTTGTTAAGGTCTGGAACTCCTTGCCTGTATCCATCAGGTTAGTGTCTTCCTTCCCATCCTTCAAAACCATTCTGAAAGACGTCTTAGCCAAAAGCTGGTTCTGTTCTTGCTCATCACCAGGATAAACTATCAGCCATATTTAAAGCCTGGATGGTTCATTTATGCTGTGTGCCCATTGCGGTAGTGCACTGTTTTGGATTCAGTAAGCGGCTCTATACACTCACAGACTTCATGTGTATGTGCAACAGGCTGAAGTCTATGCAGATACTACAACTAATAGACCAAGGCCAAGAAGGAGAAGAGTTTTCAGACTCCAGGTAACCTATCACAAACTACATGATGTGGAAATTGTACACTGCTACCGGGGGGGATAGAGACGCTCTCTGCAACCTTTGTCATCCTCAACTCAGAGGCAGGGCAAACAGAGGGGACCCTATCCTAGTGGAGACAAAGGTATGTGTACCACTTAGAATTTTAGGTACAGATACCTTTCTGAAACCAACAGGAACATGATGGGGGAGTGACAGGTATCAGCATCCACGATCCTCCACCAATTCCTGAATGCTATGCTACAACATGCTAGTGACCACATATATTTTCCCCATACTCCTAAGAATAGGGCCAGAAATATGTAGAAGTTTTACCCTGTAGCACACTAGGCTCTACATTAATAGAATGGGGTTCCACTCTATTAACTGCCAAGTCATGTGTAATGCCAGGGTAATCATCTTGAATGTGTGTGCTGGCAACCCAGGCAGATACCACTACTCATATGTCTGTCATACTTCCAAACTGTATCAGTTGTTCACTAGGGGAAATATCCTACAGGGTCATTTACTGAGGGATGCAGGTTATGCTATGGAACTGTTGCTGATGACACCCATCAGAAATGCACACACTCCTGCTGAAGAATGCCATAGTGAGGTGCATGCTCAAACCAGAAATATCATAGAGTGTGTGCTTGGGCTGCTGAAGTTGTGGTATCAGTACCTAGATACATCTGGGGGAGCCCTGCAGTACAATCCACAGACATTTACTGAAATATTCATAATATGTGCCATGCTACACAACATAATCCTGAGAAAACAGCTTCAGCAGGATCAACAAGGGGAAGGGGCACACATACCACCACCAATGGCAAGGCCAACACAGCCACGTGTAGGTGAGGAGTCAGAGGGGGAAGCAGTAGCTGCTGTGGGTGTGGGCAGACATAGGTGTGCTCAATATGCCCTTGCATTAGCTAAGAGACAATACATAGCACACTCACTCACCACCTAAGGCCAAAAACCTGCATCCTATGCACAAACATATAGTAAAATTGATGCCAGGCAACTCTCACAACCTTTATCTACCAATATATTGGCTGTGTACTACTTGCATCAGACAGTGTCATCCCTGAACTAAAACTGTTGCAACTGCTGGATTTACAAGGTAAGTGTTGAACCTGGAGTGTATTGTCTAATAATGTGAATGACTGGTGTATCCTTGGATGTTGTTACTTGGTAATGTAAGCAAGTAAAAGTGGGAAATTTGTGCAGAAATGACCTTAGCATGTGACAGCAGAGACTTATTTGACTTATATGTGTTCATTAGTAAGTAGTAGGCCTTAGGCATCAAAGATTAACACAGTCGTACTTCTCAAAAGTAATGATGGTCACTTCATGCCCTCAGTTTAGCACCATACATTATTTTCGGGAAAAATCATTAAAGAAAAAAGTTAGAAAGTAACTATATACATTTCATTTTCAGACTTTACAACCCTCACAAAATCATTAACGATAAAGATGGAAATATTTTGATGCTATCAACTGTCTAACTTTCTAAGACCAATAAATGTCAAAGGTACAATTACCAATTCAATATCACAAATCAGATATACTAAACACTAAGTCAGCTATGCACTCTGAGCATCAGACAAAAAGCTTATGTATCCCTGAATCCATAATATACAAAACAGGGCTATAGCACAGTTATCATCACTTGCACTGGGTGTTGTGTGGGGGGCAAGAACCCTAGGCTGACAAAAAAGGTTGGTAAGAAAGAGAAGCAGGCAGACATTTCGATAAAGCAACAAATGGCCAGGGAGACAAGAGTTTTAAGCTTCATGGCTGAACTATGTAACTGTTGTGTGTGTCTGTATGGGTCCTCCAGGTAGAATTGGTGTGTGACTGTCTGCATGAACACAGCCAAGCTCTGTGCTAGCTCTGTCTTGGCATGTCAGACAGGTGTAAGCCTTGCATGGTAGAGGTGGCAGTTCATCGTTGTCATGCCTGACCACAAGATCTGGCTCTGCCAGGAGTTGCACTGGCATGTCCACACCCATGGTCAAATGCACTGCTGCTACCTGAACGTGAATGATGTCTGCTGGTCAAGCTCCCCTCACGAGGACATTTCAGTATTACCCACTGGAGAAACATAAAACAGATTAGAGATTTCAAATATGAACAACAGGCTGGATGCAAAAAAAAAGGAGAGTAACAATAGCAACATATGCTTGTTTGTGCCATAACAGAAAACAGCTTTGCTCCCCCACCACCAAAAGAACAGCAAATGACACATTTTGCTAACAATCCATCTTTGAAATGCTAAAAGTGACAGCAAATGACCTGCTCCTGAAACATGTCTATGAATTTAACACAGAACATTCCATTTTGAGGTATTGCTAATCATGTATACCTGGGAAATGCCCTGACAAACATGCCCATGCCATCAGTACACTTCTTATGAATACAGATAAAAGTGCAGCCTTTGCTAATCAAAATATATATTAAACTATAGATATATAGCTGACAAAATGCAAGCATACCTTCTCAAGTTCTCAAATTCAATAATTCTCTGTGCAGATATATCCTAAAGTAATAGCCTATTGTTCTGTGTTCTCCACATAAACAAGTCTCCACACTTTCAGTTTCCCTAGCTACACAGTTGCCTTTATTGGAGTGGAATCAGGGCTGTCAACACAGTGAAGATGTAAATGAGCTGTGATCTCATTAGAATTGTTGAATCCCAAATACTTGGATCCATGTAGCAGATGTAAGTATAGTGCAGGCACTCCCTCAGTATTTTTATTAAGAGATTGCAACTGTGAACGATTAATGGTAGGAAGAAGGAAAACACAACAGCAATGCAGACTTCCCTACATCCAATTTGTGTGTCAGGTTAGACTTATAAAGAATTTGATGTAATTTTGTCAAGGTAATATAAGAAAGCAGCACACAATTCAGAGGTTCTGTTCATTAACATCCAGTCTTCCCTTCATTTGCTGACAACTGCATATTATATTATTGCTATTTAACATCCTCACACATTTTAAGGACAATGGTATAGAATGCCTTACAGACTGCATGTGTACATCTCAGATTATTGGTCAGATAAGAGAAGAATGAGCAACAAGCAGAAGTAAGACAAATCAGCATATTTGCAAGCAATACTCATAACTGGTTGTGTGATCACTTAGTGCACTATATCCAAATTTAATAAATGTACAAATAACTGTCATATGGTTTCATATTACTGTAGATGATGCTGCAGTTGGTTGTTTACAGAATGATTTCAGTTTCTTGCTACAAAGATGTTTGCATGGCAAAGGGGGATATGGCACTCTTACTGTGTTCTGAAGGTTCATTGGAGTGAGAGTCCAAATCCAGAGCTATGTAGAAATATTTCATGTGTACTAACATTTTATAGTATGTATGTCCTAGATAGATTGCTTTTCCTCATATCAACTACTTTTTTTTGTTTCTTTTTTCTCCTTTTTTTTTTTGGGGGGGGGGTATTTGAGTGATGCCCAGCTTAGTGCAAACATAGAAAATGGAGCAAAAATGAATGTCAAGTTCTGCTGTGCTATCTTGTTTGCTCAAAGCACAGCAGTGCGCAGACTGGACTACTGGCCAACCCAGGCAGCAGAATACCTGCAAACATGGAATCTATAAAAAGGCAAAGGTAAAAAAAAAAATACATTGTTGAAATTTTTGTTTTCCATTGCTCAACTGTGCTTAGCAGTGTTGTGCAGCAGTTAGCAGGGTTCCCCAACAGCTGAAGCCATTGAACACCTGCAGACAGGACTCAGACAGCTAATAATCAAAACAGAGTACATTTAATTAATTCTGTTGGGCACCACACAAACACACTAAGTGGCATTGCACAGCAGTTAACACAGAAACCTTAAAGAATGATTAGGAAATTAGGAAATGCCATGTAACTAGTCCTATGGGAGCAGGTGTAAGTGTAGGACTGCATTACAAACGGTTTTGGATTCTAGTACAGGGTGTGCAACCTATTTTTACTGTTGTGGCAGTGCAGTTTATAGTAATGAACTGAAAAATAGACATTCTTGGGACAAATAACTTGGTCACATGGTCCTGAGCTATAATACAGGATACTTCATACACTTTTACTGTTGTTCCACTTCCCATTATATTCACTCTCACTTATAACACTTTAGATAGTGTAGCTGATATGAGTTATATGCATAAGGGATGAAACACTTTTATTGTGTTTTTAGATGTATGACTGAATGTATACTGTCTACTATATTTCTGTAAGTATAATTCTGCTATCTGGACTTGCATGACCTTCTCAATTATATAAGACAAAAACACAACTGGATCTATATCCAATAACCTTGTAGGTCACATACATACATGTGTAACAGCTCACACTGTCACCTGTATTCATGTATAATTCCTGACTATGTCTGAGCAGCACTTCTTCTGTGACAGAGATTGAAAGAAATGTTTTGTCCTTTATACCTAGGTTTGAATCCCACAGTGTAAAATTCAATTTTCCTCAGTGTATAAAAACAAAAACAAGTGTGTCAGGCCATTACATTTATGCCCCCAGTGCATGTCTGCAAATGTAATTTACCTAACATTTATCTTCCAATTTCCAATATATATTTCCAGGCTGCATCAGTACACACCCTTCAAACTAAGGTTAAATGTCAGATTAACCTTCCAATTTCAATTATTTAATTCCTTTCTGCTTGACATTGCTGCTCTCCGCTTAACATCAAGCAAACGCAGTTGGCATCTTTGCTCGGGTTTGCACTACTAGTAAACAGGATAGCTGGAATTGGTGGGAAAACATCAGTTTCTATTGCTCTAGTTTGTCTGGTAGACATGGCTGGTACTAAAGAGGAAGTTGACAAGTTTAGAGCACGGAGATGGAGTGTCCAGGAGACCAGGATATTTATTGGATCCCTGGTAAAGCTCCACATCCAAAGACTTCTGCAGGGGGACTATTCTGGCTCCCAGTTCGAGTTGCGGAATAGTGTGGCCCAGGCTACATCCAGAGGTTGTGGGCTCAAATACCAGAATTCACAACTATACAATACTGTTATTTATTTAATAATATTTAATATTTACATTAAACGAAAAACTCCATACCAGTGGCACGAATGCCCTGCTGCAAACTGTAATTTGTATAACTGGAACAAGCAAAGATGCAATGTATGAATATTTCAAGGAATACTTTCAGCAATCTGTACTATAGTGTGCATCTGTTAGGACATATACTTAAAGTAATATTTCATTTAAAAGAGTTGTATAATTGTGTTAATGCAGTGTATGTTACATATGACAGTACTAATTATCTCTCTATTTTTCTGTCACCCCAACCCTTATCTCTCTTGTTTTGTTTTTATTATGTCGCCAAAATATTTCTATGTCATCCATGTGTACCGCATCACTAAATGTAACACAGCACAGCGAGGTAGGCCAGCCAGCCCCAGTGGATCAGCTCGACCTGACTCCACCAGCTTCAGTACCAATGCCCAGCATGTCTGTAAGCCACCCTGGCAGCAATGCCTCTTCTGCCCCTGCACTACTTGTGCCATCAGGTAGTACTGCCCCAGAAGTGGGTGCAGTGGTACCCTCTAGGAGCACTGGTGGAGGTGGTGATTCCACCACCACTGGGAGAAGCCAGAGTTGGTGCATAAGGTTGTGCACCACACCATTGGTGTACACCTATGCTAGATGTAAAGGCTGCTATACCTCATGGCCCATAGGAGGAGAAAATGTTAAGGACTCCAGCCACCAGTGGAGTAAGGGGACAGTGATGACAGTCCAGTGGGTGAGGACTCAGTTTTCACCATCTCCATGTCTGATGGGCCTGAGTTTGTGTTGTCCCCTGCCTCACCCCAATCATGGTGTCCCTCAACCTTTTGTGTCCCTCAACGTCCCTGTCTCTTGTCTTGTTTGTCTTGTGTGTTTGCATTTTCTTCCTCACCTAACCAACCTACCTGATCCAGACATACTTATGTCCCTTTCCCAGCAGTCCTCTCTTACTGAATTAAAAAAAAATGGGCACCTGTCCCACAAAAAAATAAATAAATAGAAAATTAAAAAAAAATCATCCCATACATTGCTCTCTATTTCGCACACATCTTCTTGACACACTTGATTTGGTCCACTTGGCTACACAACATGATTATGTTGTTGTAACCCCTCTCTCTGGAGGTGACAGTTGAAATTCAACTGATATTCTTTGCATGGGATCAGTTTTTCCTGTTGAAGAAATGGATAGCTATGGTTCTTTCCTACCTCCTTCCTGCACATTCCTGTATTGCTTTCCCTTTGTTCTTCCCCCTGTTTGCTTCCCATTTTACCACTTTCCTAATTCCACCATTTTAATGCCTATAATCAGGTCCAAAAATAAAATTGCACACAGTATACATAACAAGCAAAAAGCAATGGATCCCTTCACTTTTTGGCCTCTATGTTTGTGCAGAGTTTGACATCACACAGCAATACCAAGTGATGGTGAGCAGTGGTACAATTTCATGGTTACCTCCACACAATGTTGCTTAACCCTGCTGCACTACGCCAAAACACAGCAACACATGTACTATAAACAATTAATGTCATTGCATTATCACTGTTTATTTAAAAGTCACAAATACACCTGAATTCAAACCCACTATCATCTGGACTAAAAAAGAAATGTGTCAGTGGATTTACACCTGCTGCCACAGAGTCAATTAAGTATCAAGTGTGTTTCATACACTCAGTACTAACACTCAGACTTTTAGCAATGCAGCTCACATTTGCAGACTGCTTAACTACATGCAAACAGGGAAAGTAATGGAAATGTGTATCTCGCTTGTGCAAACATTTTGCCAACCATTGCACAAACCCACTGCTCGCTGTGCTATGGAAAACTAAATATTATTATGTATTAATGACGTTTACTGTCCATTTCCTGTTTATTACATGAAATTACATGTGGAAACATAAACTGAAGGCCCTGTCTAACAATATATCACATATTTACAATACAGACATGTTTCCTCCCCCCAAACACTGCACCCCTGGTGTCTTAGTATTTTTTCACACATATTTCATATACACTACATAAATTAATCTGTTGTGTGATATACAATGCACTGTTGTGTGATATACAATGCACATCAGTCTGGTAACATGCAAAACTAGAACTATTTACCCATAAGCCTAAACAGCTTTATCTGCAAGGATATGGAAGAAATCATCATGGACATTATCCACAGGGACATAGATGACCTTCAACACACTACACCCACCCCATCTTGGTTTTGTCAAGGGTAGATCTTGCTTATTAAACCTTGTGGACTTCTTTGATAATGCCCTCAAGGACCTGGATGAGGTATAACAGGATATACCACCTTTGTTAATCCATACATTACTAGATGGATTGCCATTTGTCTCACTAACAGAATGCACAGTGTCAAAGTTGAGTACTGCATCTCCACTACTAGACCGCTTGCCAGTAGAATATCACAAGGATTTCTACTGGGCCCTGAACTGTTTGGAAACTATTTCTCTGACGTCCAGGCAAAGGTAGATGGCCTGTGGCTTATCATGTTTGCATATGGCTGTCAACTGGGTGCACATATATAGAGTCACCCAACAATGTTAACATATTACAGAAATAGCTGACACAGACAAATGATTGGTGCCAAACTCATGGACTGAACCTTAAAGCAAAAAATGTCTCATTGTCCACTTTGGCAATGAAGTACTCCTGTTAATTATGATATACATAGCACCCCTGTAAGCACCAGTACAGTGTTGCAAAACTTCAGAAGACATGTTGATAGCAATTTACCCTTCAGTCACTATGTGACCATAGTGGTAAGACACACATTCAACATCACGCACCTCATAAATAAGGGCATCACATCCAAGACCAGTAAGGTCATAGTTCCTCTGTTCTTGACCCTTTTCAGAACACTAATTGAGTAGAATTCTACTTTCTATCTGTACCTCAGCAGACTTCTGCAGCAAATGGAGAATGCACAGAGCTTTGTGACCATGAGAATACAGGACCTCCAACACATCACATATACAGAAAGACTGAAAGAACTGTCACTTTACTCAGTATAATGCAGGCTGCTGAAAGGTGACCCTATGCCTGACCTACAGAGCAGTCCCAGACCCTGCCCTACTGCAAATGTTGGACATCTGAAAATCAAATGGGACAAGAATAACTTTGTTTTAGGGATCTCAACCTAGACTGTAACATAAACAGAACATGCTTGGGAGGCAGATATATCTCCCAGTGATTGCCATTCCTCTGTAATAGGCTCCCACTGCATGTGAAGCAGTGCTGCTCAATGACCCCATTTAAGAGCCACCTTAACAACTGGATGGGTGATTGTAAATTCACCCTTAGGGTGGCACCTATGTACCTCATGGACAGAGGCAGTTGATACTGAGAAAAAAATCATTCTGCTAACAAAGACCATATAACCATTCTCAATAAGGGTACATGTCATTTTACACACCTACACTTGTAAATGCAATGAGGCCATTAGCCTAGTAACCTACTATGAACCTATGAAGCTTTGACTCTTTTCAGACTGCTTAACATCTTTTCTCCAACACTCCCTGCTGATGTCATCCACTATAAGTTGTCCTGCAACCTTGTAAAAGTCAGACTTGGGCTGTGGTGCTAACATAAAGAATTTAGTTATGTAGTCTGTGTACTTAGGTAGGCATTCTGTTCTCACTGCAGTCACCTCTGTGTGTGTATGTGTGTGTGTGTGTGTGTGTGTGTGTGTGTGTGTGTGTGTGTGTGTGTGTGTGTGTGTGTGTGTGTGTGTGTGTGTGTGTGTGTGTCTAGCCAAAAGAGCAGAGTTGTGTATCATACAGTTACTGCTCCAATCCCATGGACTGACAGTATTATGATACATGCACATGCCTACACATCCATTTCATGCAGGACTCCCAACATCTTCTCTCTAACATGCCCTGCTGATGTCATCCACTATAAGTTGTCCTGCAGCCTTGTAAAGGTCAGACATATGCCATGGTACTGAGTTCTATAGACAGTGTAATTAGATATGTAAGGGCTCTGTTCTCACTGCAGTCAACTGGTGTGTGTGTGTGTGTGTGTGTGTGTGTGTGTGTGTGTGTGTGTGTGTGTGTGTGTGTGTGTGTGTGTGTGTGTGTGTGTGTGTGTGTGTGTGTGTGTGTGTGTGTGTGTGTGTGTGTGTGTGTGTGTGTGTGCACTCACTTGCTTAAGATTACAGAGAGCCTTTTACACCAGCATCTGGGACCCTGTTATTGCATTTTTCTCCTCACCAGACATTGTGATGTCATCAGCTATAAAGTGTTGTCTGAGACACTACAAATCAGACTTGAACTGTGGTGCTTTCCTTATATACAGAGTTCTGTAGTTGGTGTACTTAGGTAGAGGTTCTATTTTCATTGCAGTCAACTGGGGTGTTTATGCACTTGCTTGACATTAGAGAGAGCCTTTTACACCAACATGTGAGACACTGTTATTGCCATATTCTCCTCACCAGACACTGCTGATATCATCAGCTATATCTGATTTGTGGGTGTGCACTATTCCCAGTAGGGCAGGGTTAGAGACTGGCCTGGAGGCCAGACAGAAGTCAACTCATCCTATGTAATACAGATAACAACAACATGGATTTCTGCATGGTTTGTAGGTACTGTGTTTTCTTGGTGAGTAACCCCTGTGGTCTCTCCAGCTACTGCATGTGTCTGGTGAGCTACATGCAAAAGAGACCATTATACTCTATATTAGTGTTCTGGTGAGGTTCAAGTACAGTACTGTAATATACTTCTGAGATCAGAACACAATGGTGTGACTTATGATGTGCACAACACAGGCTTTCAATATCAGTGTGGACACTTGGTGATCAAAGTTCAGATTGCTAAGTACGTATGTCCCCAGTGCTTGCATCACTGGGTTTCAGCATAGTATGACTGTTGTCAATATTGTAATTAACAGAAAATTCAATTTTGCAGAAGGCCAAATAAAGACATATTTTTGGATTTATTTGTAGACTGTGTGGCTTTGTCACCAATCATTTGTCTGTGCTAGCCTGTCCTGTAGTATGTTATCATCAAAGATGGACTCAATAATTGCACCCAGTATACAAGAATCAGCAAACGCAGTAAGCCAAAGGCCGTTATGCTGTAGCCTGAGCTGTTGAGAAATAGATTCCAAACAGTAAAGGGCCAATCACAGGTCCCTGGAGTACATCAATGGTGACAGCTCTACTGGTACAGGTTGATTCACCAACTTTCACAGTATGTGTTCTATCAGTGAGCCATTTAGTTCCCTGTCTAGTGACATAAGGTTTAATCCCCAGCTGGGAGAGGTTCTCAATGATACCTGCATGGGAGATTGTGTTCAAACCCTAGGACAGTTGAGGCTAGCCATTATGCATTGTCTTACCTTCATCCAGGCTATCACATAGAATCAGTGGGCTGTGACAACATCACAGATCACATATCACATGACTCGTCACATACACATTCCTAACACAGCTGAATGCACACTTCAACACAACTTCCAAATTGACTATGTTGCCATAAAAGGGTGTACGTCTACATGCATCTATCTGAGTTGGGGGGCAGTACCCAATGCACATATGTATAGACACATCCTGACTCTCCTCACCTGTGAGGCAGACCAACATGTCATCATGAACCTTTTCTAAGTGGACACTATTGCTGCCTGGCTGTGTGCAACATACCTGTGTGAGTTGCTAATGCTACATTATGTCTATCACATCGGTTAGATGTCCTCAAAGTGGTCATCAAGGGCATGAATAATGACAACTCTATCATCCTTTTGAACTTGACAAGCCCAAGGCATTTGACACAAATCCACACTGAGGTATTCACTCAACACTATCAAATGTGGCATATACACATACATCACCAAGTGGGTAGACCAATTTATCACATACATGGGATCTAAATATGTTGACATGTGTCAAGTGACCTATCTCTCAGGTACAATAATCAAGTCCGTACATCAGTGCTCTCTGCTAGGCCCTTTCCTGTCCATTATTTAAGTAATGGACTTCACAGATGATATACACATTGTGTGTTCAAATAGCTGTCTGAAGGAGTACAGATTGTGGGTAATCACTGACTGTGGGTAATCATTGACGCCAACTGTGATATTAATATAATACAGACAGTATCAACACACACCAAAGATTGCTGCCATGGACAGGGCAACACCTGCAGTGACATGAAAACATGGGGGGATTTGTTATGTCAGGAAAACAAACACACAACTGAAGTATAATGTAGATATGTATGTAAAACAACTACTGAGTATGTGAAGGGCATCCACATCAGAGGCCATAATAACTCCATAGTTCACTGCATTCATCACACCAATAACTGAGTACAATGCACCCTTCTTCATGTACCCCCCCCCCCACAGATCCTCCAGTGATGTGTAACTGAAGTGTACCACCTTTGTCACACTAAGCTCTCAAACATCTTCTTGGGCATACATAGGTATTCTTTTTGTGGCATAAACATTACTGTGTGATGGTGCAGAAGCCCCATCAAGCTGCTACATCATAAACATGTATGCTACCTGTTCCGGTGATGTACATGATGTACATATTACATGCATAGCTGTTTGACAACGTGGCATGGTTAACATTCGTGACAGTATGGGTTATGATATATATATATATATATATATATATATATATATATATATATATATATGGGATTGATACTGATCCCCGAAGGAACTTTTCACCGAAGCACAAATAGCTTGGGTATACTTTCGCGAAAGTGCTTTTTACCGAAAAAGCACTTTCGCAGAAGTATACCTGCAGCTAGAGGGAGTCGTGGGGGGAATGACTGTTGCAGAGATTGTACTACGGTGTGGATAAGGGAATATTCCCTTTTCCTCACTGTAGTGCGATCTCAGAGTGAGAATATTAAAGTGGGGTGGGTGTGGGGGGTGCAGGGGGGCTTGCCCCCCACAGAAAAGTAGATTTATTGTTTTTCGAAGCACTTTTTCAGTGAAAGCGCTTTTGTTAAAGTGTGTTCAGTGATTGTGTATTTGGACTATTGAACTTTCATTCAATAGTCCTAGATATATATTTATATATATATATATATATATATATGTATGTTTGTGTCTTTCGGCTTTTCCCGGTTAGGGGTCGCCACAGCAGAACTCCGGTCCGCTAATGATTGGTAGTTGATTTTTATGTGCCGAGTTACCAGCCCTGATGCACAATCTTCAATGAAGGTGTACCCATTCACGCATGTTTCCACGCAGAAGACGCTCTAGCTGAGAATCGAACCAGACAGCATCTTACTGTGAGGTGATAACACTACCGCAGCACCACCACCGCGGCTATATATACATATATATATATATATATATATATATATATATATATATATATATATATATACATATGCCATGTACAGCAGTCAACTGGCCTGTATTGATCCTAATGTCGAATAGAGGTATAGCACTGTTCCTCCAAATACCTCCAGCAGATGTTATGGTGCCAGAACAGTGGGCATGATTATCCTCATAGAGTGTGGACATGTCATAATAGTTGTACAAGTGTGTTTGTGGAGAAACATCTCTGATCACTTTAAATCACATATGCTATGTCAGAGACATGGGATTACCGGTGGTATTATTATTATTATTATTATTATTATTATTATTATTAATATTATTATTATTATTATTATTCTGATATTGTCCATGATTGTGCTTTTTTTCTTTTACTGTAGTCCATGAGCCTTTACCTGTGTCCCACTTACTGGTGACCTTTGCTGAGATTACACTCATAGTCAGGCAAATCAATTTGCACAGCTTAACAATATGCACCCTACCCCAGTTGTATGTAACATCCCTGATAGATGTCCTCTGCAGTGTTCATATAAAGATGCATATCTCACACAGACATCTTGTGTGACAATCACATAATACACATGTTCACTGTGCAGTCCTTACCTGTACCATACTGATAGGTGGTGCTGCTGCTGCAACTGTCTTCCATTAACACACCCTCGTCTGCTGTACATTAGGTTGTTTCACCTGTTCTCTTTTCCTGTGTTCATTCCTGCAATTCATCTGTGTCTCTATTCAATACATACACACTGCTCCTGAGTGTTTATTTTACATGGCAATACATGTACCCTTACAGATCATTAACACAACTTCTTTACAGAATGTCAAGAATGGGATTGCACAATACTCTGCACTGTGCTGTACTTTTGTTTGGACCATATACTTAACCATCATATGTCTCAACTAGCTAGATTTTTACAGAATGTCCAGTTTTTGCCTTTTATATCTTTTGGTGTGTTCCTTATCAGATTTGTGGCTTTCTGCCATATCACTTGGGATGATCTCAGGACTGATGTGACTCAATAATTACATACATTTGAGTTTTAGACTTCAAATCCTCCAGAAAATGTATCTTCACACAAAACCCTTGCTATTCTAGCAGATTTCTAAAGAACAAATATGTCATATCTGTACCTGTTTCTGGGTCATTGTCCCCCCATTATGTTGGCCTTTGTCCAGAAGTCTTGCACTAAGAGATTGAGAGCTATGAAAACTATTATCTTTTAAGCCCTAGTGATCATTGTGGCATTCCACTCAAAACTGGGGACCTTCAGTGCTTTGCCTTTAATAGGATTGTTATGTGTATTCGCTTACATAGTTTCCTGGCCAGTAACACTGTTGCCTGCCATGAAACCTCACTTATTTACATTTAAATGCAGTACGCGGCATGAATATGCAGTGAGCACTGCTGCTCACTGCATATCACTAAGCACACATGCAAACTGGATGTACACATGAAGCCTACATGGAGTTTACTGAATCCAGGATATATCCCTAAATGTGAACAAATACCTATTTATACCTTACAGGTCCTTACTGTCTCTTTCTCTCCCTTCAGTCATACAATGCTCTGCAAAAGAACAATTATGTTAATACGTCTAATCTGTATAAGAAAATTTGGTTAAAAATGCAATTCTGAACATTTTTGTAAACTCTTGTCTCCGTCTCCCTCTCTGTTTCTTTGTGAAATTAATCTTATGTCCTGTACATGAAATATGTCAGCTGTCCATTATTTCATCCAATTCACAGCACCATGTTTTCAACAAACACTATCTAAACAATTAACATAAAAGATTAATGTTGGTCACCGCTACTTTTTCATTCTTTATTATTAATAAGGAAGTGCCACACTTCTGTCTTTATCTCTTGATTTTTATTTCCTTTTAGTAAAACGTTTTCCTATGCAATCTCTTGTAGAATGGCCACTTCTACCAGTATCATGTGTAATGTCTCCCTTTTCATTAGCAGAATAAAACAAATATCTTATAATTAGCATTGAATTTTTTATATTTCTCCCTACTTAGCAGCTTTGGAGAAGTATAAAATTATTTTCACTGTAATATTGTGTATTTATCCATTTTAATGACTCCTCCTATCATTTCACAAACAGTATTTTCCCAATATTTAAAATTTTTACACATTCAAAAATACATATTCTGTGTAACTATAGCTCCTGTGCTGCTTCGGAAAGATTTCTTGTGCATATCCCTGCCTTCCAGTAAGGTAAACCAGCAAGTGGGATGTTGAAAAAGAATGTCCTTCAATAAAAAGGATAACAGTTGGGCTGCCCAGCACAATGAAATGTACAGTTTTTCTTCCTGAGTTTAAAAAACAATATATTTCCTTCTACTGTCCCTAAACTTACTATATCTTTAAGGTTAGCAAGCCATACTATTATATTGCATTTCCTCTGTAACTCTGTAACCAATGGTTTCCACCGCATCAGTCATAAGGATTGCATACACCTTCCTCCATCAATTCCAGGATGAACAGTAAATGCTGATGTCTTGTATATAAGGTTATAATTTTCTAAACTAATGTCATAAATGTGGAGATGTTAATTTGCTATAGTCTAAGCAACAGATTTAAAAGATTTGGCATTCATAATTTGTTCGTATGGTCAGCATCCTTTATACATATGCATACATGTGTTGTATATATAATATATATATATATATATATATATATATATATATACACACACACACACACACACACACACACACACACACACATACACACACACACACACACACACACACACACACACACACACACATATATATATATATATATATATATATATATATATACACACACACACACACACGCACATACATAAATCTTCCTCAGTTATTATTCATAATACTGCACCTTGGATCTATCCCAGACACCACAATGCTGGAAAGACCATAGCGTTGAGTGCAATCCTTCCATCACAACAAATTATGCTGAGGTGTAAAGAAAAGATGATTGGTTTTAACAACTGACTAAACACAGAGTGTCATTCTTAGAGGATCCAGTATGTGTCAGCATGGGGTAAGATACTTGGCAATTGTTCTTGCTTTGCCAGGGATATTTTATGTCTTTCATTCCATGTTTTTTCATACTGATAAAAGTTTCTGCATGCAGCCCCTATTGTGCCTTTTTTAGACAAGGTCAAGCTGATAACCCCTCCAACCTAACATCCAAAACAAATCAACCATTGGACCATATCAAGGTCGCTCTGCATAATGCTAGACATCTAAAGAACAAGCTGCCAGACACTGCGGGTCTCTTGCATTTGGAGCACATTTATGTATGTGTTATTACAGACATTTGACACTCATTTAGACCTGAAAGGTGCTTTGATGTCATATCCAGATATAGAGACCACTGTGCTGAGCATACTGAGATTCAAATCAAACAGAATAAGATCGGCTATCAGTTCATGCTGTGCTATACAGCTATGCATGCCCCTCCATGTCTCCAGAAAATCATACAACATTTGTAAATATTCTTCTTGAACTCATCATAGGTAGAAACACTGTTATCCTTGGTAATTGTTACTTTCCGGTGATTAACCAGGGATCTGCACCACTAATATATGGTGTGGTCAGCTATTTTTAAATTTTATAAACAAAAATTCCCTGGACCAGACTTTTAAAGAATCTACTAGAGAACAGAACATGCTTCACCTGGTCTTAACAAACTTAGCACTTGTAAGTACCATCCCCCTGTCACTGGTCATATCAGACCACAAACTAGTAATATCCTCCTTCTGAATCTCCAAATCATTAGAATCAAATATTATAGAATTCAAGGACTTCAAATGTACAAATCTCCTATAATTCCATAATGATGTCTCTAATTCTGAGTCTATTGGTATTACCCATAATGTTGATACTACAAAGAGTTATGCATAAAAATTCTACTCATACCTGGGCAAAGCATCAATAATGTATATAATAAGAGGAAGAACCTCCTAAATCTATACAGGAAAACAAATGATCCCCAAATTAAAGAAAACATCAAACAGCTAGATGAGAAACTCCTCATCCATGGTACCTGATAATAAACCTGGTGGATTAATAAATAGAGCACAACACACAGTAGTGGATATGACACCAGAGCAATTTACTACTGGTACCTAATATATAACTTCTTCTGCAAATCACCCTTAATTAAAATATGTATTTTTTATTTTTTATGTTTATTTGCATCCCACTTAATTCCTTTTATTTATAAACACTATCAAAGTATCTAAATAAGATGATATCTAAATAGTGCCTTTTCTGCGAGTGTAGTTAAGGTGGTTTAGCAATTATGGCCTATGATAAGTTTACATGAGACTTTGGGAAAGTTTTTCCCAAGGAAGGTCACTTTTTTTATGAAAGGTTTTATAATTTGAGAGAGTTATTAAATAAACCCATCAAGTAATGTGATTCTAATCATAGGTATGGAGCTTTTCCCTGTGGCAGCTGTAATCTCTGTTCTAGGATTAGGAATTTATCAGATACAGTTATTAATGGTAGAAGATATCAAACTAGGGGTAAATTCAATTGTAAAACTTGTGGTGTTATTTACATATTGGGCTGTGGATGTACCAATACCAGATGGTACATTGGGCAGACAAAACATAAAGCTAGGATTCAAATCTTGGAGTATCTGTCAGATATTAGAAATAGGAAAAGAGAAAGTCCAGTAGCACAGCATTTCATGACAGCACATGAGGGTGATAGTGGTTCATTATTTTTTAGTGTTTTGTCTGGTATTGAAGGGTTTGTGAATAATTTTCAAACCAGGTTCTAAATCAAGAGGTATCTATGCAATTTTAATGTTTTCAGTTTTATATTTCCACTTATTTAGATACTTTGATAATGTTTATAAATAAAAGGAATTAAGTGGGATGCAAATAAATATATAAAAAAACACATATTTTAATTAAGGTTGATTTGAGAAGAAGTTATATATTAAACAATGTTTAAGGTATTCTGTTATTAATATTTTTTATAATGAAATTTTCAGTGGTCATTTCTGATAGTTTACATATTAAATAATATGCTGGATTTGTGTTTTTTCACCATGCTTTGATTGTACTTAAGGTTTAATTGTTTAATTGATGGGAAGGGCTTATGATACAATCATGTTAGAGCACTATATGAACTGCAATTTTTTGTCTGTATACTGTCCCATGAAGGCAAACAGCCGAGGTACCGGTAGTAAATTGCTCTGGTGTCATATCCACTACTGTGTGTTGTGTTTTATTCAGGATTGCAAGTTTTTGCAAGAGTGTTTTGTTCTATTTTGGATTTTCTGCTCATTTCGAGAAGTGGTGGTATAACATCATGGAATACAGCAGTTTAAATGGTGGCAATAGCGTTATCGTGATGGTGGTGATGCTTTTTCTTTTTCTACCCTCTTTAAGGAGAGAGACAGGAAATTTCTATAAACCAGCCCTCGGGGTCCTAATGAAGTAAGTGGCCGGTGGGAGCAACTTGAAAGATTGTTGAACAAAGAACTTAATTTATATTACGATACTAAGCTTTTGGAAAAATATTTAAGTCTGCGTATAACCCCGAGAGGGCTCAGAGTGAATCATTTGCCAGCTGGAGAGTTCAATGAGGAAGAACAGGATCTGATGAATGAATAGCGGCAAGCATCACTTGAATGTACTCTAGGGTGGCTAAGAGTGCTGGTAAAGAGGACTAATAGACTTTGTGATAAAATGCGTAGAGATATTTCCTTGTTAGAGGAGTCTATTAAAAAAGATTGTCCAGTGACTATTTGGGGTTTGAGAATGAAGGAAATTTCAGTTAAGCTTGTCAAAGCAGAAACTGAGGTAATAGACCGTAAAAAAGGAAGCTTATTCGGGATGTGAATGACTTTCAGAGTGGCCAAATTTACTATCGGCAATGGAGACCTCGCTGGGGGAGGTCTAAAAAGAGTCAACACAGATTTAACAACTCTAGCAGAGATGGATCAGTGTCATTGGGGCAGTTTTCATCTAAAAAGAGCATCTCTTTCAAGAGTATCCCTGGCGAAGCATCACCTGTGGGGGCTGTCCAGTCGGGACAGCAGCAGAGAGCAGACAAGGGAGCAGTCAGTAAGAATGGCAAATCCAAGCGTAAAGGAAGATACAATAGATGATTTTAGTGTTTCCAGTAATGACTTGAACATTATTAATCTCTCTGACATTGACATTTCAGAAGATGCAGAAAATTTATTAAAGAAAGGGGCGAGGTTTGTACCAACTACCTTACCTTCCTTAGCGAGGGTTCTCATTGAGGCAAACAGGTTTTGTCGTAAACTGCATCTTAAGGTACATTTTTCTAAAAATCAAAGTAATGATCAAGATATGGACATTTGTACAGTCATTGACAATGATTTATTATTAGACTTATCTATATATGACTATGAGAATATTTTTGAATATGATATCTTGGATTTAGACACAATGTTAAATGAAGAAAATGTGTTTGGTTTTCATACAGGGTATGGTTGTTTATGTTTACTTAGACTACCTTTCCATCAGAGTTCTTTTGTCCACCAAAAATCAATCAGATTCTGTGTTGTTTTGAGAAACTTTTGTATCACAATATAGAAAGATTGTTTAAAGAATTTTGCTGTAGGGAATAAAATTTAACAAAAAAATTAATGGGAAACATTGAAAAATTTATGAGTACAGTTTGCCACTGTGGTGTTTTGTGTGGCCGACAAAAGGGGTAATTGGGTAATGATGAATAGACAACAATATAATCGAATGGCTATGAAATTGTTGGGAAAAAGTGAAGATTATACCAGTTTGACCTTTAATCCACTTCAGAATTTCAACAAGATGTTGGAATTATTGGAGAAAGGAGAAAGACTGGGTTTTTTGACTAGTCAAGATGTTAAAAAATTATTCATAGCAAATCCTGTTAATCCAATTTTTTTGTCATACCCAAGATACATAAGGACAGGTGTGAACCCCCTGGTAGGCCTATAGTGTCAAGTAGAAATTCTTTTATGTACAATGTAGGAGCTTTTCTTGATTTTTTGCTTAAACCTTATATGCTAAAAATGTCTTCTTATATCAAGAATGGCCAGCATTTATGCAAAATGATGGAAGATGTTATTTGGCAGGATGATTATTTGTGGGTTAGTATGGCTGTGGTTTCATTATACACTAATATTACTACTGCAATGGGTTTGGAAGCAGTTCATAGGACATTAGGTGAAGGGCCACAGTCATCTTTCATAGATGAGTTATTGAAATTTTGCTTAAAACATAATTTTTTTTTGTTTGATAGCAACTTTTTTTACAGAAAAGGGGCATGGCAATGGGGGCAACATATGCACCTGCATATGCGAATGTATACATGGGACATTTTGAGAATATATTTATGTATCCAACGGAATTTTTTAAGAAAAATGTTATCATGTACAAAAGATTTATCAATGATTTGATTATGATTTGTCGGGGACCCATTATGGACTTTGAAAGTTTTTTTGAAGGATTAAATCAAAATACTCATGGATTAAAGTTAGAATATATGATGAATAGAAAATTCATTCATTTTTTGGACTTGACTTTTTTTGTTGATGAAGATAACATGATTCAATTTAAACCTTAGAGAATTACAGCTGTAAATAGTTTTTTGTTTGCATCGAGTATGCATCCTAAACATTTGAGGGATGCATTACCCTTAGGGGAATTTAAACGGATTTGGTCCAACACATCCCAATGTGGTTATAAACAAGGACAATTGGAATTAGCTGAAAGTAGGTTGTTGAACAGGGTTTATTCTACTGAGGCAGTTACAGCTGCAAAAAACAGATTAATGGATAAGTTGGGTAGCAGGTGCAGGGAGAAGACAGGTCATATTTCTGATTCTCACATCAAGTCCAAAGTGAGGGAAGATGACATTTTTATTTCATGAAGTATAGTGTCTTTTCTGAGAGTATAGTTAAGGTGGTTAAGCAATTATGGCCTATGATAAGTTTAGATGAGACTTTGGGAAAGATTTTCCCAAGGAAGGTCACTTTTTATTATGAAAGGTTTTATAATTTTAGAGAGTTATTAAATAAACCCATCAAGTTATCTGATTCAAATCATAGGTAATGGGCTTTTCCCTGTGGTAGCTGTAATCTCTGTTCTAGGATTAGGAATTTATCAGATACAGTTATTAATGATAAGAGATATCAAACTAGGGGTAAATTCAATTGTAAAACTTGTGGTGTTATTTACATATTAGGTTGTGGATGTACCAATACCAGATGGTACACTGGGCAAACAAAACGTAAAGCTAGGATTCGAATCTTGGAGCATCTGTTGGATATTACAAATAGGAAAAGAGAAAGTCCAGTGGCACAGCATTTCATGACAGCACATGAGGGTGATAGTGGTTCATTATTTATTAGTGTTTTGGCTGGTATTGAAGGGTTTGGGAATAATTTTCAAACCAGGTTAAATTTTTTGGAAACCACATTCATTTTTAATTTTACAACTCTATATCCGGGGGGATCTAAATCAAGAGGTATCTATGCAATTTTAATGTTTTCAATTTTATATTTCCACTTATTTAGATACTTTGATAGTGTTTATAAATAAAAGGAATTAAGTGGGATGCAAATAAATATAAAAAATGCATATTTTAATTAAGGGTGATTTGCAGAAGAAGTTATATATTAAACAATGTTTAAAGTATTAAATTATTAATATTTTTTATAATGGAATTTTCAGTGGTCATTTTTGATAGTTTACATATTAAATAATATGCTGGATGTGAGTTTTTTCACCATGCTTTGATTGTACTTAAGGTTTAATTGTTTAACTGATGGGATGGGCTTATGATACAATTGTGTTAGAGCACTATATAAACTGCAATTCTTTAGATGTATAATGTCCCGTGAAGGCGAACAGCCGAGGTATCTAGAGTAAATTGCTCTGGTGTCATATCCACTACTGTGTGTTGTGTTTTATTCAGGATTGCAAGTTTTTGAAAGAGTATTTTGTTCTGTTTTGATTAATAAATAGCCCTAAGCAAGCATTGGCAGACCCACTCCTCAACCTCTTGCACCTGAGCCTAACAACTGGCTTTGCCTCACTGGAGCGGCATGCAAGCTTTTGTGATGCCACTCCACAAGTGTGGTCCCATCACAAATCCCAGCAACTACAGACCCAGCAACCTAACAAGGCCATAGAACTTATTCTAACTGACCTAATTAACTATGATATAAAAAATCTTATCAGTCTCAACCCTCAGCAGTTTAGGTAGATCCTGTCTAATAATGCCTGTACACCTCTTTGAGATAGTTACCCAGGTTGTAGACTGTGGACAGTCTGCCACTCAGTGTACCATTGACCTCACCAAGTCATTTGATGCAAATATAATAAACAAGTGGAAGGCATTCCAAACTAATGTATATATGTTTAAGTTTAATTACAACTTGCTTAGAGACAGGACTCACACAGTAAGAGCTAGGGTGCATCCTCTGAGATCAGGAAGGTGAAAACGGAAATTCAGCAGGTTTCCTCACTACTTGCCTTTTCTCTTTCCCAATCCCCGTCCCTTTTTATCCAGGGTCTTCTTTATTTGAGGGTTCTTTGCTGGGACTTATCTCCTCTTTTAAATACATTTACGAACATATTTTAAATAATATAGTCTTTTTTCATGTCCTCGGTTAGATAGATAGATAATATTCAGCACTGCACTGATAGGACACCCAATAGCATAACCCACTCAGAATGAGATGATATTGCCATTATTAAGTAGACATATTTAGTTTAATCTTCTGTCCACTAACCCCTCACATGCCTTCTCTTTAATGTTCTTGGACCCTCCCAAAATTACTAATCAGCAATATACTTCATATATATTTGCTTGAAGGGCCTTATTCACATAAATTCATGGTGTCTAGACCATGGACTAAAACTCAGTGTGAAAATATTCAGCACTGTTTTCTCTGGGAAATGAGAGCACTCATGCATCTACCATATTTAGGAATCCCCCCCAAAAAACAGACACTGTTATTAGATACCTAGGCACCATGTGGACATTTAACTTTCCTTCATCTTGCACATATCAGCCATGGTGAGAAAATCCTTCTACTAAGCAAAACTAATTAGTAAATGAATTTCCTCCAGAAAGAGGTGAGAGTCCCACTCTACTCCACTATTTTTAGACCAGAAATCAAATATAAAATCCTTGTTGGCATGTATTGAACCAGGTAGGGTCTGCTAGAAAGAAACATAGGATTTCTTACTAAATGAATCTCAGGTATGAGCTTACTATGCTGCAAGGAATGCCTAAAAGGTTTGTCACTCTAGTCAGTCTCTTACCACCATCTTCATGATGATCTCTACCTTGTTCAGAATGTCACAGACAACCCTGAACAGTTTGACCTTCTACACATTTGTAAAACTGCAACTGCCAATAATACTTAATGAATCTAAATCTGCAACAAAATATGACTTTTGGCTGCATAGGTATGTTTCCCAAAAAATCTCTACTTTGGAACAGGCTAAATGTCAAAAACTTTAGCTTTTGTGCCTCAAATCCAACTTACATGAATTTATGATTAACCACAATTTCACTGCACATCTTACTCCTGAGACCATTAAGGAAAAGGGTAGCAAGCAGTTTGCAGCGGCTATGTTCCCAGTGATCTTCTACTTCAACTGACTAGTATGAACCGCTGAACTTGAGATAGAACACTGGAGAAGTCCTGAAGGACAAGCAAGGGAGGGACAGGGAATAGATGAAATGCAGCTAAGAGAACAAGTCGTCCCACTAGCACAGATAGTGAGAAGGGCTGGAAGCTGTGCAAGCAGAAGGGAAACTGTTAAAGACAAGCAGTAATTGCATGGGTCAGGAAATAAAGCAGGGGATAAGAGTCATGGTGTGGTTAGAGAAGAGGGTGTTTTTTGTCACTTGTCCCTCTCTAACATGATGAACAGGCAAAGTAGTCTGTTTAGATGCTTTATTACATAGAAACACATCAGGATGGATAGCAGCTTCATAAAATATAAACAAACTGATTTACAGACAGACCTTACAGACATACATGCTTACATCTCAACAGCTTACTACAAAATGGCAGTCAGGCTCACACGTGCTTAGTATTCATACACTTGTGCAGGCCCTGAGATAGCTTCTTAAAGGTACATACACACATTGATCGACATCCTCCCTCTTAAAATAACATTGGAGTTAGACATACATTACTATAAACATTAGAAACAAACACAATGTTCATGTCCAAGTTGCCGTGTATGTATAACATGGTCTGGAGATGTGACTGGATCTTATAACATATCAATCTGTACTGGGTTTAGCAACAGGGACAGTCTTCGGCGGATCATTCATTTCAGGAACTTCTGGATTCATCACAGGAATGGAAATATTCTCTGAGGCTTCTTCTTGAACTTGAACACTGGACAACTCACTCTGAGATAAAGAGCCTTTCTCACAGGCTAAGTGCTGTGGTATAGGCTCAGACACCGGCATCAGATTTTCTGATTCTGCCTAAACTCTACTCCTTGTGATTCCACAATGTACAATCTTGGCTCTGGGCAAATATTCTTCATGACTCCAATTCAATCATAACCTTTAGACATTTGCATCTTTGCCACTTCTTCTTCTCATAATGGATTGAGTGGTTTGCTGGTCTTATCATAGCAGGCCTTCAGGGTTAAACGCTTCTTCAACAGATTGGTTTTCACTGACCTGTTGTTCTTGACACATTACCAACAATTGACTACTGATTGGTAATGTGGCTCTGGTTTGTCTCGACAGAAGTATCTGGGAAGGTGAACCAAGATGTTTATCAAAAGGAATATTTCCAAGATTCAAGAGATTCAGGAAAATATCACTATTGTCTCATTTTGACTTCTCTATTAACTGTTTTGCACTCTGAACTGCACATTCTGCCAAACCATTTGACTATGGATACTCTGGGTTACTCGTGACATGAGTAAAGTCCCACTCTTTGGCAAATCTTTTGAACTTTTGGGTTGTAACCTGTGTGCCATTGTCAGAAATAACTTTCTGTGGACTACTATGGACTGTAAAATGATGCTTTAAATTAGTGATGACAGTATTGGATGCTAGATTAGGAAGTAGGTCAATCTCGAGCCAATTTGAATAAGAGTCTACTAATATCAAGTAATGTTGACCATTCCACTTGAAAATATCAGTAGCTACTGTCGATCAAGGTAGTTCAGAAATCTGGTTTAGCTGAAGTGGTTCTTTCTGTTGATGTGGCTTAGTACTATTACACAAGATAATAGTACTCTTTCAATATCTTGTGACATAGAAGGCCAAAATACTAGACCTTTCACCCTTCTTTTGGTAGAGTCTGCTCGTGGTCAACCACAGTGCAAGATATTAATGTAATCTTGTTGCAAAGACTTTGGAACAATTACTTTCGGACCTTTCATAATGATACCATTGTCAGACAAAATGTCATCTCTGTATGGAAAATAAAGTTGTACTTCTTAAGGTAAACTAGATTGCCATCCTTGTTGAATAAAGTGGCTGAGCCTCTGTAAAACTGGATCTGTGGAACTGAATCTGTGGCTGGGTGATCTCTCATGCCATCAAAACGTGTGGAAGAAAAATGTCTCTCTCTCATTCTAAGGGGATCCAGTATCTGTCTGCCTGGGATGACATGATTAACAGATCTTGATGCTTTGCCATAGATGGCCTGCATCTGTCACCCCTGGGCTTCGGGATACTGGCCAAGGCTCTTGCTACCCCATAGTGCCTTTTTTAGGTGGTGTTCCAAAGACCAAATTACCACCATAGCAGCTACAAACATATGCAATCTGAGGATCATGCTGCTCAATGCTAGAAGTCTAAATCGGAAAATGCACTCACTCAAAGCACTCCTTAAAATGGAGAACATCGACATTTGTGCTGTAACAGAGACCTAGCTCAAGGCAGCAGAAAGCACCCCTGCAACTACCAGGCTATAACTCATTCCATACCTTTCAGCCCCAGAACTTGGACCGAAGCTCCAGAGGTGGTGGTGTTTCCATAGTCATAAAGGATGCGCACACCTCCATACTGGTAGCCAAACATAATGCATCAAAGATACTTCAGGTGCAGCTAACATTGGGTAAGACAGTGATTCAGGTTGTAGCCTGCTATAGGTCCCCAACCATGACCTAAGACTCATACTCCATGTTCCTAAGCACCCTGGAGAATATTAGGGTCCAACCTAACACTCTCATACTGAGCGACTTCAACTACCCCTCCATTAATTGGGAAAACTACTCATGTACCAATACACTTGCCCAGTGTTTCCTGGAGTTTATTAATTCAAATGCCCTGGACCAGCTCGTTCTTACCCCCACTAGAAGTACCAACATCCTTGACCTGGTCATTGCTAACATGGCCGACCGTTGCTCTACACCAATAGTTAACTCCTCCCTGATTAGATCTGACAACAAACTAATCACCCTAGAAATCCACATCCCTCCCACCCCCACACCCACCCCGCAAATGTAACCACCATGAAAAACTTCTCCAAAGCTAACTTTGAGCTCCTAAAAACAGAGGTGGCTAACTTCATGGCACCCATGCAAATGGAGAAAAGTTGCATAACTGCCGAATTATACATGAATGCACTGTACAAACACGTTCACAAATGCGTGGATCTCGCCATACCCAATAGAACCAAGACACTCTCCTCCAAAAAAAGGAAGCCAATCTGGTAGTCCCCTGACATAAACAAACTTTACAACAGAAGGAGGAAACTGATGTGGAATAAGGTGAAGTCCCAAGACTGAAAAAACTCCCTTATCAGCCTCAACAAATAGTTGAGATCCCTCATTAAATCCTCTAAAGCTAGCTATGAAAACAAAATTGCAGCAGATAGTAAAGACAACCACAAGGCCTTCTATAGTTATGTAAAGAATCTCCATGGCAATAACCAGATTTGCTCTGAGCTACTGCACAATGGTACCTCCTATACCGAGCCAACAGATATTGCCAATATACTGGTCGACAGATTCAGTGCTAACTTTACCCCCCCCCCCCCCGAGAACAAATCACAATACCAGTAGATTGCCAGGCACACAGTATTACTGCTGCACAGGTTAAAACAGCACTGTCCAAGGCCAAGAATACAGCTTCCATGAGACCTGAAAATATCCCTGGCTGTGTTCTACATGAACTACAGAGTAAACTGGCACCTCACCTGTGTGCCTGTTCAATCACAACCTCACCTCAGGTTTTGTCCCTATCGAATGGTGCACTGCTACAGTCATCCCTCTCAATAAAGGGGGAGTGACTACAGACCCTGGGAACTATTTCCCTATTAGCCTGATGTATCTGATATGCAAAGCTATGGAACACATCATCATGGACCTAATAAACACGGATATAGGGAACCGCCAAACTCTGGATCCCACACAGTTTGGTTTTGTGAAGTGTAGATCATGCCTGCTCAACTTGGTCAACTTCTTTAAGTCAGTTGCCAGAGCTGTGGATGAAGGCAAGGTGGTTCATACAGCCTACCTTGATCTGGCCAAGGCATTTGATACCATTCCCCATTCAGTAATCATAGAAAACTCACTAAGCTAGGCATCAACCACTATATCACTAGGTGGTTTGCAAACTGGCTCACAGATAGAACCCACAGTGTGAAAGTAGCAAACTCCAAGTCAGACTGCCAACCAGTCACAAGTGGAGTCCTACAGGGTTCGGTCCTGGGTCCTCTCCTGTTTGGTATCTATTTCTCTGAAGTCCAGGCGAACACAAAGGGTCTCTGTATGACAAAGTTCACAGATGATTGCAAGTTGGGAGCTATTATTAACTCCCCAAGTGATGTTAACATCCTACAGAAAGGTCTCACTGAGACCAACAACCGGTGTCTGAACCATGGCCTTAAGCTCAGTGCCAAAAAATGTGTCATCGTCCCCTTTGGAAAAAACCCAGTTCCAATGAATTACTACTTTGATGGTAGTCCACTGAACACTGAAGATGTTATAAGAGATCTGGGAACACAAGTTGACAGCAGCCTCTCTTTTCACCACCACAATGCCACTGCAGTCATTAAGTCCTTCTATGTGACACATCTCATTACTAAGGGTTTTGTATCCAGGAAGAAAGAGGTCATTGTCTTCCTCTACACTTCCCTCATTAGGCCAATCATCGAGTATAATGCCCCATTTGGCATGTACCTCACTAGACACCTGCAACAACTAGACAGGCCACAAAAGTACCTCACAAAGAGGATCCTAGGCCTTAAACACTTGTCCTATATGGACAGACTCAAAAAACTCCAACTATTCTCTGTCTCATATCGCCTACTTAGAGGTGATTTCTGCTTGATATACAAAGCCATGTCTGATCCAGCTCTGTTAGAAATGCTACATCTAAAGAAATCCCAATCCCTCCACACCACATGCTCCAGTGACCTCAACCTCATTAACACAATCGACAGAACGTTCTGCAGGGACAGGTTCATAACCCAGAGACTGCCCTTGCTATGGAATAGACTTCCCATACATGTCAAACAGAGCACCACACTGACCCTCTTCAAGAGAAACCTTGATGAGTGGATGGGAAATAGAAAATTCACCCCAGGGATCACTCCAGTGGCTGTACTCAACAGACGCACTGGGAACTAAGGTTGGGTGGCATGATGCCAGGGTAATCCTATGGGCTAGGTTTGTAAAAGCTCCAAGGCCATTAGCCTAGTACACACCAATGAACCTATGAACTTCCATCAAGGGTCTCATTCTAATGTTGTTCAGTGGTGTTTCTGGGCAATCTGGACAATGTATCAGCAAGATAAAGAAGTTTATAACCACTGAAAAGGTGTCCCAATCAAAGCGGAGCCACTGCAAATGCAACGAAAGTTCAGCTCACCAAAAAAATCCAAGGCCCATAAACGTTCCAAAAGACTTTAATGAGAAATACACACAGAATAAAACGTCGACCTAGGTTTCGTCCGTTAAACGAACTTCATCAGAACACATCTCACTACATTCTGAAAACTTTAAATACAAGTTCTCAAGGAACTAATTGAGCCTGTTAAATAACATAAAAATAAATAGCATAAATAACAACTGCTGTCTGTGTACATTGAAATACATTGATCCTGAATTGGATTGTTGGAATGATATATTAGAGACAACATCATGTATATTTATCATACATTTAAGACATAATCTTTAACTTTGCATCACATTATTTGGCCACAATTTTATATGGATCATGTTCTTATATGTACCGGCTGATGTTTTTAGTTGTTTTTAGTTATATTTATATTAATAACACATAATCCAATTCAGGATCAATGTATTTCAATGTACACAGACAGCAGTTGTTATTTATGTTTTTCATTTTATACATAACATATACAGAGTATGGGGCTCAAGTTTTTGCATCTTGCACTTGTTTTTAATTGATGAATGTAGTGATTAATTCATTAATTCATTAATTTACTGTTGTTCAAATTTCACATTATTTTCATTGGTTAACAGGCTCAATTAGTTCTTTGAGAACTTGTATTTAAAGTTTTCAGAATGTAGTGAGATGTGTTCTGATGAAGTTCGTTTAACGGACGAAACCTAGGTCGACGTTTTATTCTGTGTGTATTTCTCATTAAAGTCTTTTGGAACGTTTATGGGCCTTGGATTTTTTTGGTGAGCTGAACTTTCGTTGCATTTGCAGTGGCTCCGCTTTGATTGGGACACCTTTTCAGTGGTTATATACTTGGTGTATTTGATTCCTGTTTTTTTTAAGATAAAGAAGTTTGCCTTTCTTGTAAACAAGATTGAAATTATACTTTTGCAATCTCAGCATCATATGTTGCAATCTGGCTGGAACTGTATACATAGGGTTTCTCAAGATAGTCACTAGAGATTGGTAGTTTATTTCAATCTGGATAGGTCTACCATAAAAAAAATCATAGAACTTTGAACATGCAAACACAAATACCAAAAGCTCTTTCTTAATCTGAGCATACTGCATTTCAGTTTGAATAAGTTTTCTTAATGCTTAGGCAACAGGTTGACCCTCTTGTAGAATGATTGCACCTAAACCAAATCTCAGAGCATCGCATGAAAGAGTAACTGGTTTGTGAACATCATTGTATCTGAAAGTTGGTGGACTGGCAATTCTCAGTTTCAGGACATCAAATGCTCTTTGGTGCTGTTCTAACCAAGACCAGGATACATCTTTATATGTCAGCTCTCTGAGCGGTGCTGCTATTTGACTCAAGTCTGGAATGAACTTGCCTAGGTAGTTAACCTTACCAAGAAACCATTGCAGGGCTTGGACATTGTCTGGAGCTGGCATCACAAGAATGGCTGTTTGCTTGGAATGGTCTGTTGTAGGCCTAAACTGGTAAATAAATGACCAACATAAGTAATTTCTTATAGCCTGAATTTGCATTTCTGTGGATTGAGCTTAAGATTCACTTGCTGTGCTCTTTCCAGAACTTTTCTGAGGTTTCTGTCATGTTCATCTTCACTATTACTTCCTACTAGTATGCTGTCTACTATAATAGCACAAAAATACCCAGAAAAAAAATTTGCTCTATTGCACGTTGAGACTTCACTTGCAGAATTTATCCCAAATGGCATTTTCAAAAATCTGTACCTGCCAAACTGAGTACTGAAAGTAGTTAGCAATGAGGATTTCTTGTCAAGCAAAATTTGCCAAAGTGAACTCTTTGCATCTAACACAGAAAAAAACAGTGGCATTTGACATAAGAGCAGTGACTTATTTGACTGCATGCATTGGATGATGAGGTCTTTTTAGTGCTTTGTTCAAATTTTGTAGATCAATACATATTCTGATGTCATCTGAGCTTTTCTTATGAGCTACCACCATGAAAGATACCCACTCAGTCAGGGTAGATGATCCAACCAAACAAATCACACTTGTTGCACCATTTTATCTAGCTCAGCTTTGACTCTGTTCTGCATAGCTATTAGAACTTTCTGAGCTGGCCCGACAACTGGACTAACATCTGGGTCTAACGTCATGGAGTACACAACTGGAAGCTTGCCTAGTTTGTCTTCGAAAAGATCAGCATAGGTAGAAAAAATATGTTGGGTGAAATTAGAGGAGTGGTTCTTCAAGCTAACATGATGGACTTCCTTATTAAATGAAAGCAGTCTCATTTTCAAACTGTCTCTGAGCCCTAATAATTACTGCACATGCCTCATGACCACATAAAATAACAAGTCGTAACTTCTCCCAGCAGAGTAATATGAAATCACTGCTGAGCCTTTGGTAAAACTATGCTCTTGATATATGTGAATATAGATGAATAACAGTACTAGATGTAGATAAGAAACCTGGCCTGAATACAGCAATAAGTATCAAACCAGTACTTAAACAGAAACAACAGATGTTGAAATAATTTTATATGGCTTTTATACATATTTTTATATATCTATCTACATGCTGTTTTTATATATCTGTCTACATGTTGTATTTTATATGCTTTGAATAATGTGCATAGTTTTATACTATAACTTTAAACTATAATTGATGGTTAATTAGTAACTGATTCTGAGTGGGCTGTATCTTGTATAAATTGCACTGAGTTTTATCAGAGTGTTTTTTTACACACTGAAGAAGGGTATCACTTGAAAGCTCTGTGGATATAAAATAAACCTGTGTTTTGTTGGCTCAATGTGTCCACTATTTGGAATTCTATGGTTGGTTATTTGGATTTGTTGTGTATTTCAACAGTTTACCACCATGTTGGTCCTATTTGTTTTGTTTTGGTTTGCCATGTCCTTCTAGACATGCCACTTCTGACACCATGTCACTCGTCCCTCTCTAACATAGATGACGAGCAGGCGGGGTAGTTCATTTAGATGCTTTATTACATAAAAAAACATCAGGATGGATAGCAGCCTCATAAAATATAAACACACTGATTAACAAACAAACCTTACAGACATACATGCTTACATCTCAACGGTTTACTACAAAATGGCAGTCAGGCTCACAGATGTTCAGTATTTATACACTTGTGCAAGCCCTGAGATAGCTTCTTAAAGATACACACACACACACACACACACACACACACACACACACACACACACACACACACACACACACACACACACACACACACACACACACACACACAAACACACACACACACACATTGACCTACAATTTTGATCAGAGTTTTGGTTACAAATGTGTCCAAAGTCTAGGAAGCAGGAATAAAGATATCAACTTTTAGATAAAGCAGTCTCAGGCACAATAAGATTTTAGAGGGGATGACCTAAGTTATCATGGAGGGCAAGTGTTAAATGCTGATGTCAGTATCTATGTCCATATCTATATCTATATCCATATCTATACCCATATTTTATCCATATCTATATCTGTATCCGTATCTACATCTACATCTACATCTACATCTATATCTATATCTATATCTATATCTATATCTATATCTATATCTATATCTTATCTATATCTATATATATATCCATATATATATATCTTATCTATATCTATATCTATATCTATATCTATATATATATATATATATATATATATATATATATATATATATATAGATATATATATATATATATATATATATATATATATCCATATCTATATCTATATCTATATCTATATCTATATCTATATCTATATCTATATCAATATCTATATCTATATCTATATCCATATCTATATCTATACCTATATCCATATCCATATCTATATCTATATCTACGTCTATATATCTGTCTATGATTACATTTCACAACATCAAGGAGCCACTATATCGGCCTACACCACATTGATCACATATGGTCAACACTCAGTAACTGGAAAAAAATATTTTATGAAGAGGGGAAGTCCCCAACTGCACGTCCACCCCCTGCTAAACATATATACCAATTCTGAGATCACTGACAATGGGGAAAGGGCAAAATCTCACTCTGCACTGTGTAGCAGTCCCCAAAGAAAATGTTGGCATCCTGCTATGAACCAGCTATTTCATAAAACAAGCTTCCGAAATGGTTGATGTAACTCAACTCCTACCTTTCTACCCATTAATGCCCATTAATGACAGCTTATACAAACTTTTTTAAGTTTCAGCACCCTATACAATTTAGCTCCCAGGGTAGTTGCCCTGTTTGCTGCACCTTTCTTGTGGCACAGTCCTCAGCTGAATCCAAGCATTGATGACTACAATGCTATCTTCAACAAAGATCCAACATGGCAATTAGTTTTGAACTGTTTTTCATATCTACCTCCTTGTGGGACCTTATCAAAGGCCTTGCAGAGGCACAGGTAGTCTACAGGTATACCCCACTGTGTTCTCCTTAAGGAGGTAATGTCAAGTACTAGGGAAGTGACCAATGGAGGACTGCAGAGGATTGTGATACTCTTCAAAGTGCTTGTTTCAGATATATGTGTATGAGGGAAGAATGAATAGGATCATCCTCTTGTTGATTATATAAAAATGATTGAGGACATAAGTAAAGGTAATGGGGCAATAACCTAGGAAAAGCTTCAAATAACTGATCAAGTGGGCAGAAATATGGGAGTCAAAACTCACTACAGAAATGCAAAGTACTGCACATGGGTGGAAAACGACTCTGGTATAAAGTTTCATCTAGCAATTGGAAATTATGGCAACAGAGTGTGAAAAGCAAACGGGGTGTTGAATATACCCAGCATGGGTACTATGAGAACAGTACAGTGGCTATAGCAAGAACTATGCTAGGGGATTGGGATAGCATAATGGTTAATGTGTTTTACCTCACAGACACAAGGTACATAGATTAATTCTCACCTTTGGTCACTGTCTGGTTATTGGTCAGGTGTGCAATACTCTGCATACTGATTGCCTAATATTTACCTATGAATCTATGGGGTATCACCTTAAGAGAATAGATATCAGGAGCAAAGAGGCAATCCTTTTGTACAACAGGCCTTGAACAGACTATACTTTGAATACTGTATGAAGTTCTAGAAGCTACATAAGGAAAGAAACATGTTGCTCAGAGAAATCAAGTGGGAACTCATGCGGTCAGGGGTTAGGGAGAGGACCACTGGCTAAAGCAGATGGAGCCCTTTTTATTTCAGAGACCAAAAGAGCCAAGGGAAACATGATATTGGTGCACAAGATTATTGCAGGGAGATGAGAAGGAGTCATCCTGAATGAAAGGAGCAGATGAGAAAGGTGGGGCAAGATTAAGAGCTCGTACTTAGCCCTGGAAGCTGTTAATATTGCCCTGCAAGTAACAGTTTGTTGACCCTACAATCTCCCCACCAGTAATTGATTGTAGTGCCAACTATTTCCTTTATTTCTGTAAGATTTGCTTGAGAGAGACAGTTGTAGACCAGAGGAATAAACATTGGGAATGGATAATGCAGAGATGCATTCAAGAGGGGATGGGAGAGGTGGTAAAACATTAAGGGTGAAGGAAAGGGTAAAAGGGAGGTATAATGTTAAGTTTACTTAAACAGCAGACAAGAGAGGCTTATTGCCTCCTTCTCTTATCAAGCAAATGCAATGTAATATAATATACATAAGTGTATTGCTAAGCATGTAAGGAAATAAATGCAGACAAATACACATCCATGCATACAAATAAAGAAAATCATACATATACACAAATGCTTAAAAGTAAGTCCATCACTGGATGTTGCATTCCTTTGTCTGCCAAATGTTGGAGGGAGGCATATGTACCCTGTTATGCAAAACATATTCCTTTGATTTCAAGCTATTGTGAGGCTGCTGTGAGAATCCATTTCTCTCCAGCCATCACCACAATCAGAAATGTACATGCTGCAATTGCATTCAGGTCCTTTTTCTGTGACAATACACCAAACAGCCACAATAAAAAACTAACACCTGTTATAGCAGTTTTATCTTCAGTTCAGTCAGTATACCCATTAATTATACATTCCCTGGAATACATTAACAATCGTGTAGGCACCACGCAGTGCCTACACAAAGTAAGAGTGTTAGCACAATGAGGAGCAGTGCTAACTGAATAAGTGTGTTGCTCCTTTAGCCTGCATGGATACAAGCACCTTTCTGTGATCATCAATAGGGATCACGGCCACAGAAAAGTGCTTGCATACAGCAGCACACAAAATAAACAAAACGGATCACATATAGGCAGTGCTCAGATACAAGCATTTACTGTAGCCCACACATATTAAGAACAAGCAGAGGGGAAACAATACAGAACAAGAGAAAGTGAAATGGGAGAACAGACAAACATAACTGTGCTAAAACAATTAGTAATGTTTAGAAGGGAAAGGTTAAAGTGTACGCATATATTGCAGGTAAATGTGAAGAAACTGTATAAGATGCATTTTGAACATAAAACCTGCAAGACTAATGTAATGGTGTTTTAGTGTGAATGCTAATCCCGATGGTAAGCAGGGAAATAATAACAGACATACTGATAAAGGATGTGGATAGGAACATAAAGTCACATTGTAAGAAAGGGGAGAGTAGCTGTGAAATACATGTTAATTAAATGTCTGACATCAGATAACATTTCTCAACAATAGAAGATACCTTATGGGATGAATGCATAGAATGCACTCATGGCATATAAGGAAGTATACACCTGGAACTGATGTATGAAAGCTGACACCACCAATGAAGATTAGAAGGACCTTATAGCTGGAATGTCAGGTAACTTAGAAATGAACATGAATGCAAAGAAATGACTGTGGCACCAATAGGAAAGTGTTCATGACCTACGAGCATGTAATAAATAGTCAAATGTGGTATGTTTATGTTAATGATACATGGCAATCAAATAACAAACAACATACATGAATGACCAATGTCAAACCTGAGTGAATAACATGTCAGGAGTCCAGTGTTGCCATTGCTGACCTGCAAACATATCTGACATACTAATACTGGGCATGCTCACACACAGTTGCAGAGAACTGTAACAGAGCAGCAATCCTGTATCAGCAATACAATGGAATTTTTTTCACAAAGGACCAATCACATCATCTGATGCTCACCCTGCATTCCATACAGGTAAACACATTTATGCAATCACACATGTGCCAGTAATCCATATACTGAGATGGAAACAACGGCAGCATGAAAGACGTCTACAGGATGACATTGAATACAGGGCATAATTATCTTGTGAACAGGTAATGCATATGAGCAAGGAATCACCTAAGATATATTTGCAGCATGTCATGTTAGAGCACATGCCTGAAAAGATATCAGAGAGATACACAACAATCAGGAGCTCCAAAGACATATGCATACTGATCATGGAAGTAAGACCACCACTAAAGGTCGGACAGTCCTATCATACCACATAGGTGTACTGATTAGCCACTTGATATGACAATGTATGAAAAAGCTGGCCCATGAGGGTGTGCAAGCCACTGCAGTTTGATAGACAGATGTTAGCAGATTGAAACCTCTGCCTTTTATACAAGCTGCTCTCCATACCCCGGTATTGACTGCCTGGACCACATCAGAGAGCAGTGGTGGTTGTCACAAATAACTAAATTGAATGTGTGTGTGTCAACACAGAAAGTATGGATACCATATGGACAATTAGAGTTCATCAGAATGCCAGACACAAGCTACACATGTTACTGTCCACACAGCACAGAACATTACAATATGACTGATCGTCTTTCACAAGGAAGCTGTCGCTGTCATGTAGGGCACACACTGTCCCAGAATTGAACACCATTTTATTTGTGTAGGTATTCTATAAATGCCATTACCTAAAGCACATGCCACAGGAGGACTGACAGCATGACATGGCCCAAATATACATTTCAATGCCATGCTATCTCAAAAAGTGATGATATATCATTGTCCAACATAAAATTAATAACAACTGGATACAAATGTTTTTCTGCTGATGGCATTACATTAGTATAATGTTGCCCCTTTCAGGAATTGAACAGCAAGTGATGCAACTCTACTGACTAATTCCATCTTGATGACCCAGAAGAGCTGCAGTGGATGTTGTACGGTTAGTATGACAAACCTCATATGCTAAATTATTATATCATCTATATGTGCTGCAATTTCTGGGATGACATGGATCACGGAGATCCATCACAATATCAATGGACAGATTATCACCATGGTACATGCCATTCATGCATTACAGTATTAGGCCCAGCAATGCTAACAGTCACCGCATGTGGATGTTGAACACTGAGCATTTAAGAGCAGAAAATACATGGATGAATGCACAGTGGTAGTAATATCACAATATGTATGACACATGGTTATACAAAGGTATAACCATGTGTCATACTTGTAATGATATTACTACAAGTATGACACATGGTTATAAGCAGGTATGACATCATGTATTCTTGCAAGGGACATGTGCACCTGTGATTGCTGTACTACATCATCAACAGACAGCATGTTATCTCATTTCCCTATACCAGAGGATACACTTCCTATATATGTAATGCAATGAACATGGAAGTCAATGTCATAATTTCTTTGGAAAAACATTGCTATGTGACAAATTTTCACCACTCTCAGTAAAAAGGACCAACATCTATACATGTTTAAGCCAATGTGACTGACATAACTATTAGTGACATGTACAGTCACAATAACACTGACATAATGTACTCCGAGCATGAATGGATGGATTTCAAGTAACTACAGATCACAAGCTAAACTTTTGTGCCTGAAACTTAAGTGCCACATGACCATGTTGAGGTACAACTGAGACATGTACAGTTAAATAGATGACATCACCACTCTTTATAAGCTGGATGTTTATGATAACAAGTGTACAAAGTGCACAATAACACTGTACAGCTACACTTCATATATGCAAAGGTCACACCCACAGTTGGACTCAAGCATCCTAAATATATGTGCTTACACCATATACAAAGCACACCATTAAATGCATACAACACGGGAGAATGTGCACTCCAAATGTGACATAACTGCAGGTATGTGAGCATAATGTTACCATTGTGTGGATCAGATTTTATTATTCCTGGTGATACTATGAATTGCTAGTGTCACAGAGTGCCAGTGTAATTCTAACCCATAATTATATGGCTACATAAAGGTGGTTGTGAGGCGGCCAATGTTATTTGACAGTAATATGAATCACACTACTGAAGTAGCGACTGAATAATATCATCTACCTAGCCACTTACAACATCTATAATGCATATTATCAGCAGTCGGTGCCACAAGAGAATACTGAATGCAATTGTGACAGATAGTATCTATGAAGGGAAGACATCACCAGTGTATTGCCAAGGAGATTTACCTGTAAAATTATTTTTACAGCCAATCAGGGCTTGAAAAAATGCCATTACATATGTGTATAAAAAAATCATGACTGCAGTGGCAATCACACATGAAGTGGTAAAACATTGTTACAGTCAAACATCCTACTTAGCTATTTATATGTTATTGAGAATACTGTCACACAGGTAAGCACTATAGTAGAAGTCTGACACTAAAATAGCTTAAGTTCACTTGCAAAACAACCTCATAATTGTCTTGAACCACTGGTGTAAGCAGATAATACAGTTGTGTAATAGTGTGCTCTCACCAATGCCGCACAAAAAAACTAGCAAGTGAAGGAGGCAAATATTCACACCCTCCCCATTTAACAAATGTTTGCATCACTTCCCCTCTAAAAACATGCAATAGCTTTCTTTCAACCCATGACACTGTTACTTTAAGCATCAAAGTAAACATATGGGGACATAGCACTTCCTAAATAAGCAGTTTCCTTCATGTAATGCATAGAACGTAGTACTCATTACATTACAAACAGTATGTGTAGCTGTACCATCATGTAACAATGAAGTTGTGGATGTAAAGGGTGGCCTTAGGGGGATAGTGTAGTCATCGTTGTGTATGATAATGTATTCAGAGTATATTTTGCATGTGCACATGCTCACTCAACTCTAACAAAGCACACATAAACACGAGCACACACACACACACACACACACACACACACACACACACACACACACACACAGTTTTACTATGTTGGGTAGTGAACTTCCTACCTATTTAGTTTAAACAATCTAGAGAGCATTGGAATACTTGCAACCTCTACAGGAAAAATCTGACTTTGAAAGGAGAGATAGTACATTTGTCAGCACAACCTCATCAATGTGTTTCAGAGAGGATGTTGCTGTAAATGTAAAAGTTGGTATAAGTCAGCTGTGTATACAATTAAATACAATCTCTTCAGGGACAATGGCATCAATAACAAGCATTACATATACAAGGTTTCCATGATAGGTATCAAACCTCTGGCCTATTTAGTTTACACAGTCTCTAGAGCAATGTTCTACTTGCAAGTGTAACAGGAAAAGTCTAACTCTGAAGGGAAGGAGAGCACATTTGTCAGGATGACATCATCAATGATTTTTCAGACAGGAATTTCCAGCAATAGGGATAATGGAGCTGTGAGGAAAAGTTAAATGTAGAAGTCACAGCGGAATTGGGTTCACCACCCAATGATACACAGTCTCAGACACACACACGCACACACACACACACACACACACACACACACACACGCACACACACACACACACACACACACAAAAAAAAAAGTCCTCCATGTAGGGTATTGAAACTCCTAACAATCTAGTTTACACTCTTTAAAAAGCAATGTACTAGTCTCAAGCACTGCAGAAGTATGGCTCTGAAGGGAGAAATAGTACTTTTGTCAGGGTAACCACATCAGTGATTTTCAGACCGGAATTTACAGTAACATTTAGGATAAAGGAGCTGTGAGAAAAGCTAAAAATATACATTTCATGGTAAGTGGATTTACAACCAATGAGCGACACACACTTGTCACCCATGCTAGGTATTGGACCTTCTACTAATCTAATCTGCATAATCGAAAGAGCTCTGTACTAGTTGCAAGCACCACAGGAAAAGTCTGACTCAGAAGGCAGACAGTGCACATTTGTGAGGACAAACTCATCTGTGATTCTCAGACAGGAATTTACTGTAATATTAGGGATAAGGGTTCTCTGAGAAACTTTAAATGTATTAGTCTCAGATGAAGTGGATTTGCCAACTTATGATACATATATTCTCACTTACATCTGCCATGCTGGGTTTTGAATCTCTTACCAATCTTGTTTACATCATCTAGAAACCAATGTACTCATCACAATTGCTATAGGGGAATACACACAATGCCTCTGTGAAATTCAATATAAGGATATCTGAAAAGATCAATGCTAGTAGTGTGCACTCCAGGTCATGCAATACATTGCTGATGAATGCACAAGACAATGCAACATTACTATGATTTTCACATGTAATGGCATGCCTTGATAATGCAATGTACAGACTGTCCTTGTACATTGTGATACTGTGAGGTATATTGACACATAATGGGATGACATGACATTGCCTGTTCTACATCAGTGACTTATCAAGCAAACAGTCCTGTGACTTCCTGTCAAAATGATTGCACACCTGTATTGTCTCATACTTGCACTATGTTCATCGGTAGGACAAACATGGAAGTACGACATAGGGCAGTGCACTGCAAAATGACACTGATGGAGGTGGTGAGAATAGGTTACTCAAGCTGGTAACATGTTGCAAATGAAAACACTGTAGAGAAGACACAGCACTTCAACAAAATTAATTAGTTGGGGTAACATCCTTATCAGTGAATGTCCATCATTGTGAAATGATAATATAGAGATGCAAACTTTGAGAAAGAGAAAAATATGATTCTATGCTCACCTCTTCAGCTTTCTTGTGTTGTTTAAGCACAGCCAATGATATATTGGAGTGTTGAACTTAGAACAATAGTTAACAGTATTCTATGCTGTTCTCTGCCAAATCCCACACAAAGATCTTTACAAGACAGCATTTACAATTGGTAGCAGGCATATTACTACAACAGCAGGATACCAATGTGCTAAGTAAAGGGGTTAGCTGATATGTACTAAAACAGTAGTCAGACAAAACATAATAATATATGTTGTCATCCATATGTATGTATTTGTTAGTTTTCAGCAAATATGACTGCATGTAATCATCTTTACTACCTGACTGAACACTAGAATCCATACATCCAACAATTCATCTTGTTTAATTTACATTGATTTGAATAAGCATAGCACAGCACAGCAGCACAAAGTGAGACAGAGTAATGCAGATGAAGGCAATCATTTCAAATATATTGCTATAAGCATTGTACACCCATTTAGCGTTAGTTGCATTTTCTGCCTGGTGCCATACATTGCGCAAATGCAGAGGTGAGGAATGGTGATAAAGAAGGGGGGTGATACATCATTAGGATATCATGGAGGCAGGGACAAATTTTTTTATTGATGAAAAAGGATAATGATGACTCACAACAACTTGTATGACAGCAGTTACAACCACATTACCGTAACAAACACAGCCATTAACAATTAGCTGATGGCTGGAATAAAACCCATGATATTGTATAATAATAATAAATAAAAAAAAAAAAAACTTTCTACACATTACACACTAGCTCACTACACCACAAAGAAATTATTGCTTCCAGCTATTGAAACAACATTACTGAAGCAGACTGAAAAAGTGCGGAACAAGGAATGATGAATAGAGAAAGTTACAGACAGATGCAGAGAGGAATGGACCAAATCTGTTTTGTAGTACATGTAGGAACATCTGTATAGTGTGTTAATCTTACTTATGAAATCATCAGTAATCAGTCCTGCTCTGTACAATAAAATAATTACTTTAGATTGATACTAATAATGGGTGGGAGAGTGCAATAACCATGATTACCAAACCAGGATAAGGCTGGCTTACTAAGTCTCCCTGTTGTGGTTGCAATATTTTTGAGAATGAAGTCTTGCTGAGCTATTCCATTGTTATATTAAGGGAATGTGTTATATGTAGATACATGCAGACATTTGCAATTAATATATGATGAATATGAACTGTCGTGAAGTAATATACAGGCCTATTGCTGTAATCGAACCCATAACACTATGGTAAAAAAACACGCTACAAACATGGTAACTATCATAACATGCCACATAGGAACACCTAGGTGAACACATCCATCAGATTAATAAATGTTACATTAACTGTATTGCAGTAGTCCCTTTAGTATGGCTTAACTCTGTATTCCTATAGCACAGTAGATTTCAGCACTTTTGCAGTAACCAGCCTGTTGTGGATTACATTAAAATCATCAGCTTTTGAAATGCATTCCTATGTAAAAGTCATTCTTACTGCAAGTAAGTAGGGTTTACATGAATGCAGCTGAATGTGGTGATCAAGGCAGGTCGGTGTTTATTATATGCATAATTCTGAATATATATGGTCCCGGGACACGTATTTGGGATATGTGATGAGCCCTGCTGATTTCAACAAAGGTATTGTGCCCATCATACATACCCGGTTATACAAAATATATTTGCTGTCATGTCTACGCAGGTGGACATAGATTTAGATGTGTTCATCTTTAAAACAGTAATTATATATGCAAAACAGCACATTTTCATTCTGCTTGGCTTACTGATACACTGCAAGAAACATTTAAAATTATACGTTTTCTTTACAGTTACAGCACAATTCAAAATATTTTGAGAAATGCGTGTCTTATATCCTTTTTAAAAGTATCTTGTTGCTGGATTCAAACTCTTAATGGTTTAGCTAAAACCACTGCCCTTATACTTTGTGCCACAAAGATAACATTAGGACAGCTGGAGTTTCTCTTCTCAGTGCTGTCTAAAGTGCTGAAGACAGCACACTGTTGCTTAGCATATTTGTGCTACCTAAGGCAGCCTAAACTAAATTTTCCACTTTTTTCCTGAAGCAGTATACTCTGTTTGCATGCTTCAGAGCAGAGAGCAAATGTACCTTAAAGGTAAAAAAAATGGAAAAGTAAATCTTGTGAATTATGGCAAAGTAGTCTGTAAAAAAAGATTCAAACATTGCTTCATGTACCCTCTTTCTGTTAATTACCCTCGGTTACACCTTGTGCTGTAGAGAAAGTTGCATAGCAGGTGTATTTTTTGAGTTATTACTATGCAGAGTGCTGCCCACTATTTGAAAAGTGCCAATTGTTTTTGAGCTACCTAAGGTAGCCTAAGCAAAACTTTTCACCTTGTCCCTTAAGTAGTAAACTGTGATTGTAAGAAGCCAAGTGAAGGGCATATAGAACATACATTGCAGAGTAATATATGTTATGCCAAATAGACATAGTGAAAGACATGCAACACATGAATATATGTAGCAATGACCAGATCCAGAAGTGCATCCCAGAGAACAATTCTTCCTTCTCACATATCCATGCAACAGACAAGTACTTTGCGGAACACATTATCAGACTTGTCATTAGCGACATATTATGTTACAGTGGACAGAATAATGATCACATGGTGTTAGCAATTTTAACAGCAGCTGATTTTTAAACAAAAACATATACAATATACAGTATATTCTGACAATCCTTTGCAAAAATATCATCAGTGGATTCGACCCTTGCATCAAGTATACTTCTTCCATGAACTCACTGCACTTACACCTTCTAGCACAGAAAGATACATGTCAGGTATATTTTCTTCCCTGAGTACTATCCAGAGTGCTGTTAGCTGTGCAATGATACCTAGCTGGTTTGTGTGACCTATGGCAACCTAAACTAACTTTTTCAAGTTTTTCCCTGCACTGTGAAAGTAATTTGTGTATTGCCAAGCAGCGATCACATAATAATAATAATAATAATAATAATAATAATAATAATAATAATAATAATAATAATAATAATAAATGAGACAAGACATAAGGAATTCAGCTTTGAACAGTTAGGATTGCCAGGCTCCTATATATCAGTCAATATACTTGCAGACTGTTTTTTTAAGTCCTTTATTTCTGACACAACCTGACTAGATGTATATCAGAGGGGAAGACTGCAAAGTGGACTGTTCATCCTGTCGGGTAATCAGACACACTTGCAATCCATTAACAGGGAACACTTCTCAATGCTGGTCCCTGCATTGTTGTGGACATGTGCATGTAATAATGTAGGTTTCTACACCATGTTTACATTTCCTACATGATGTTCAGATGTTAGGGTTCAGGAATGCTAATGATTTCACATCTCATTTGCATACTCACTCTGCTCATAGGGCTGACTCTGCACTATATGCAGTTAATGGTGTAGACAGTACCCTTGTATTGTACAGGGAAGGACTGCGTTGAAACAGAGTAACATACTGGTAGAATGGCAGGGCTTTGAGTGATTTAGCTAGTTTCTATAGTGCTGTATTGCCAAGGTATGAAGCTATTTCTTAAATAATGTCATTTTGATAGTAGAATGGTGAAATGCAGTAAAAGGGTGAAATGCAGTAACTATGGGGGGACGTTGGTATGATGGTTAAAGTGATTTCCTTACAGACACAAAGTGCAGGGTTTGATTCTTACAAGGGTAATTGGCTAGGCTTAAATTAAGCCACAAGAGCAGTTAGTCTGGAATGAACCTATGCAGTATTTGTTTGATTTTTATGTATTTACATATAGCCTTTGCCTTAGGTATAGCCATCTCTCCATTTCTACAGTTATGCTACTGAATGCTATATGATTTTACAAAGACATGCATCTGGAGCATTTCTCCTCAGGCCTCTGCTGAAAATTGGTTTTGTTCCAAGTCAGTCTTTCCAGGTAAACAAATGTTAAATAAATAAATAAAATGCCATGCTTTCACACTTTTTGCTGATAATGGTATTGTAAGATGTAGGGAGGTCTGAGTTTACTATCTGTGCTTGCAGGAAAAGGATTTTTTTTTCTGTTTGTGTATTTCTACTGGAGTGGCTTCTACAGTGATGGATAAGGACATTATAACAGTTTGGTGTTACCTATGTCATGCTACACTGATAGTTGCTATATAGTTAATGCTGAAATGTATTTCAAAGTTTAAACCGTTATCCATTACAGAAGGATTTTACCATCTGTGCTGGTTATTGAGCTCCAAATATACTTCCTTTTATGTGCTTTGTTGGGAGGATTGGAGTGTGCAGTGGGGTTGGTGTTGAGGAGTTGGACTGGGGGTGGTGGTGCTTTTGGGGTGGCTTGGGGGGTAACATTTGTGTACTCATAAGAGATATGCATGTGTTGATTTGAGAGTAACCACTGATATCAAATCTTTATTTTATTTACATTTTCCACACATCATTATCAATAGTGCTAGTACATATTGTGACCTTGGGATTTGTCCCTGTCTGATGCTATCAAAAACAGATCCATTACATGGTTAGTAAAAGCTATCGAGTCTGACAGGCATCATTTTTGCTATGTGTATGTGCATGGGATGTTTGCTTTTACCTATGTGGTGATTCTGCAAACTATCTTTTGCCAGTTAGCCAGAGATAGGGCATACTATGCACACCTCCATCTGCCAGCACCATCTGCCACTCATGGTTCTCCCTCAAACTCTACATCTATATATATATATATATATATATATATATATATATATATATATATATATATACACATCTATACCTGCTGCTGCTGACCCTACTTATGGTGCTGCCCCTTGCTGTCTTGATGGAGCTGTTTCCTGAGAATGATATTTTGTAACATAGGTTCATAGGTTCATAGGTTGGTACTAGGCTATCAGCCCTAGGGCCTATACAAGTCTAGCCATAACAATTCCCTGGCTATTTCTTCCCACATTATTTACTTTCCTGGACCCCTGTCTAGCAGGGCGACTGACGTGATCCCTGGGGTGAATTTCCTTTCTCCCATCCAATCATCAAGGTTCCTCTTGAAGAGGTCCAAAGAGGCACTCTGCTTGACATGTATGGGCAATCTATTCCAGAGTCTGGGGAGTCTCTGGGTCAGGAACCTATCTCTCCAGCATGTTTTGTTTATTGTGATGACAAGGTTTAGATCCCTGGAGCATGTAGCTCTGAGGGATTGGGATTTCTTTAAGTGTAGCATGTCCAACAGCTCTGGGTTTGACATGGCCTTGTATGTTAAGCAGAGATCACTTCTGAGTAGACGATATGAGACAGAGTATAGCTGGAGTTTTTTAAGGTGGTCAGCGAGGGCATCGGCTTTAGGCCTGTGATTCTTTTAGTGAGGTATTTCTGAGGCCTTTCCAGTTGTTGCAGATGTCTTGAGAGGTACATACCAAATGGGGCATTGTATTCTATAATGGGTCTAATGAGGGATGAGTACAGTGGGACAATGACCTCCTTTTTTCTTGATGAAAATCCCTTCGTGATGAGGTGTGCCACATAGAAGGATTTCCTGACTGTTGTGGCGATGTGGTTATCGAAGGTGAGACCACTGTCCACCTGTGTCCCTAAGTCTCTTATCACACTTTCTGTGTTTAGTGTACTGCCACCTATATGGTAATTCATGGATACATGTTTTTCCCAAAGGGGATAACAATACATTTCTTGGCATTGAGCTTGAGCCCATGGCTCTGGCACTAAGCATCTGTTTCTGTAAGGCCCTTTTGTAGAGTATCCACATCATTTGGGGATTCAATAATGGCTCCCAGTTTGCAGTCATCTGCAAACTTTGTTAGCCAGAGTCCCTTAGTGTTGACCTGTACTTCAGAGAAGTAGATGCCAAACAAGAGCGGCCCCAAGACTGAACCCTGAGGTACTCCACTTGTCACTTGTCTGGAACTGGATTTGGAGTCAGCTACTTTTACAGTGTGGGTTCTATCAGTAAGCCATTTAGCAACCCATTGGGTGACATAGGGATTAATGCCCAACTTAGTAAGTTTATCTATGATTCCAGAGTGGGGGTGGTGTCAAAGGCCTTGGCAAGGTCTAGATAGGCTGTGTGGACCACCTTACCCTAGTCCATGGCTCTGGAGACTGATTCAAAGAAGTCAATCAGGTTCAGGAGACAAGATCGGCCCTTCACAAACTCAAACTGGGTGGGGTCCAGTGTTTGAAGGTTGCCAATGTCTTTGTTTATAAGTTCCATGATAATACGCTCCATGGCCTTGCAGATAAGGCTTGTCAGACTGATGGGACGGTAGTTTCTGGGATCCAAGGTGGATCCCCTTGTGGATTGGGATAACTGTAGCTCTGCGCCACTCAGTGGGCACAAAACCTGAGGTGAGGCTATGATTAAACATGACACTCAGGTGAGGTGCCAGTTCATATTGTAGTTCATGTAGTACACAGCCCGGGATGTCATCTGGTCCCATGGATGCTGTATTCTTGGCTTTAGAGAGTGCATTTTGTACCTGTGTGGCCATTATTACTGGAATTTGGCAATCTTCCGGTATTGAGATGGGCCATTTAGGGGGTGAGAGGGGGGAGAAGTTGGCACTGAATCGATCTGCCAGGATATTGGCAATATCCTTCGGATAAGTATATTTAATGCCATTCTGTTTTAGCTCAGAGCAGATCTGAGCATTGCCATTTAGATTTTTGACATAGTTATAGAATGAAACTTCAAATGAGATCGCAGGAACACTGGGCTGCTTCCGATACCAAATATCTTCCAAAACTCAACAGTTCAAAGAACAATAACTCCCAGTAACCAAGGAACGTTCTTTATTTTACATCCAGTGAGCGCTTTCACCCATAAGGGCTTCTTCAGACTGTACAAAGTGTAGCATAAGGCACAGCCTTAAATAATCATGACTCCTTAAACAATCAACGTCCAATTTAAAATTTAAACAGAAAAGTTGTTATTCAAAAAGACAGTTAGACTACTATCCATAGCTGAAACTTCATAAAAATACTATCCATTGCTAAGACTTCATAAAAACATAAAGTGTAGCTTATGTTCATGTAAAATACTCATATTACCATATGTCAATAAGTGTTGAGAATATATATTACTTTAACATAGTTAACTTAACTTACAAAAATTATTCTGTTAAAATTTTCAGCAGGCGTTGCCATCAATGGTGTTTACAACAAGCAACCACTTGATGGCAGCATTGTTATGACCATGCCTGACAAATATAATCTTCCAATGTTAATACTCGTGGAAGAAACTTCAGGTCATTCCTGTGCTAGACATTCCTCATTTATTGTTCCAGTCTAAGCGGAATCTATATTAATAACAAGATTTATTAGAACCTAACATTAAAAACAAATCAATGTACCATATATGTATAAATTTTCGGTATATACAGTGTGTACTGAACAAACTGCACCTGTTAAAACATGAGACTAAAATCACCATCCACTGCTGTATTTGTATTCTAGTGGAATATATGTATGATATCATCATGTATACTTCTTGGTAAAGTAGTCTCATGTTATGTCTAAAACGTTTAATAAAATCTATGCTTATAATATCTCTAAAATACTCTCTTTAATCCCCTCTTCTTGAGAAAGGGATAGATGTTAATTTTATCATTTAAGCCAGGGGGGTGATCTGCTTTGCAACGAATGATCCATCTAGTTTCATATTCAAGAGTGGTAGTCTCTATGTCCCCTCCTCTCAAAGTGCGTATGACATTTTGTATAATACAGAACTTAAATATATGATGTCTACCTTTCTTAATTACATGTCTGGCTAGAGCATTCCTATCATCACATGTCCTTATTGCATAATTATGTTCCCTTATTCTCTCTTAGCTCTCTGTTAGTTTTCCCTATGTAGAAAGCCGTGCAGGCTTGACATCGAGCTAAGTATACAACATTTTCAGTCCTGCAAGAGGTACCAGTGTGGAATGTGAAAATGTGTCCTGTAATGGGTAACTTAAATTGTGTGTCTGTATTGATATATTCACATTGATTACAATTATGACAGGGAGTGGTGTTTGTGAGATGTATTGTATGGTTATTCATAGTCTTGTGACATAATGTCCTCTTCAAATTATTCTTGTTTTTGTAACTAAATCTAGGTAGGTCACTCACTAAACTGCCAATGTCCTCATCTATTTTTAAGAGATGCCAATGCCTAGTTAATATATCCCTGACTTCTGCAATGTCTTTTGTATAATGCATGGATATACTGACAGTTGAGTTCTTAACATCTTGTGTATTATCTTCTCCATCTATATTATCTACAGGATTCGAAAAATATGGACGTGCTCTTGTCTCTCTTAATTTATAGACATCATCAATTGTTTTATCGATGTCAATGGCTTCATAGGACCTCTCTAATAATCTGTCCTTGAGTCCTGCTAACTCTTCTAAGTAGCCAGATTCAGTGGGATTTAGCCTGGATGCTCTCATGACTTGTCCTTTAATAATGTTGTCAAAATGTGCTTAGGATGCATACTGCTCCTATGCAAAACTGAATTCCTAAAGCACTCTTTCCTGTGTATTGATGTATTAATGATGCCATTACTTAACTTAATTATATTTACATCTAGGAAAGATATATATTCCATGGAATATGACATAGTAAACTTTAAGAATGACGTCAAATTATTAACTTCCTTCTCAAACTCTAACAAGTCACTAAGTGTTCCTTTCCATACCAGGAAGAGGTCGTCCACAAATCTTTTGTAGAAGACAACACTATTCTTAAAGGAAGGGAGGTGAAACAACTCTTCATTCTCCCATTCAGCCATTACTATGTTGGCGTAGCTATTGGCACAGGATGTGCCCATAGCTACGCCATCTTTCTGTATGTATAATGTTTCATTGAAAATAAAGACATTATTTTCTAATATAATTTCCAGAAACATAGTAAGTAGTTCAATAAATTGATTATCCATGTCTGTATATTTCCTAAGGTAGCTTGAAACACTATTAATACCTACTTCATTGGGAATAACCGTGAAGAGGCTTTTTACATCCAGGGTCACTAAACAGAGTTCTTCAACATCATTCTCATTGGAGAGATATTCATATAATTCAAGAAGGAACTGCTTACTGTCTTTTAAGATGTTAACATTACTCTCCAGTACTTTCCTCAGGTGTTGTTCTACAAAAAGGGAGAATGGTTCTGTCAACCATCCACGTCCTGAGACAATCGGTCTCATGGGAGGGTTGTGGAGTCCTTTGTGTATTTTAGGGAGACCCTTCAGAATAGGGATTAATGGATGTTGGACTTTAAGATACATATAAAAGTCTTTTCTGATTAAGTTACTTTTGACAAGGTCCTCGAGAGTATCATATACTCTGAAAATTCTTGTAATTACTTCATTGATGTTCAATACCTGATAACTACCTTCATTAATCAACATATCATTCATGTTCCCAATATAATGTTCCGTACTCATAACAACTAGTGGTCCTCCCTTGTCCGCTGGTACTATTACTATACTGTCGTCTTCTTTAAGTTTCTGTAAAGCATTTCTCTGTTTAAAAGTCAAGTTATTCTTGTTGTATTTGTTCCTCTGGCCAGATTTCCTATTGGTATAGTACTCATAAGGTCATTCTCCACTAGTCTCAAATATGTGTCAATGACAGGATGCAAAGGAGGAGAGTATGTGCTGACAGGTTTAAATACATTCACTACTCTGTCCCTGTCATTCTGACCATAATCAAGTTTCAATTGAAGGTTTCTAACAAACATTCTCACATCGATGACTGTATCTGTATGCTCACTCATTCTACTAGGTATGAATGATAGACCTTTCTCTAATACTTCTTTCTCATCAGAACCTAATTCTTTATGTGATAAGTTTATAACTAATGATTCCCTGCCTTTGTCCACATTTTCTTCAAGGTGGGTCCCACTTGATTGGGTTCCATAAATTTTCTTTTTTGCCTCCCCCTGCTCATAGAGCGCGAGCGCCCTCGGAGTAGAGGGGACTGGATAGGGTAAGGGACCTCCTGTGTTGGGACTCTGCCCTCTTTATCTTTCCCTTGCTCTACTGTTGTCTCTTTCTTTCTCACTACTGGCACCCCTCCATTCTTAGTGTTGATATTGTTCACAATATCTTTCACATTAGAGTTGGAAGCACCTGAGAGATTCTCAATGTGTTTACTAGGTATTTTAGTATGTATAACAGTGGGGTAGAGATTTGAATTACTATTCACTGGCCCATCTGTGTTGATTATAATGTCATTTTCATGCAATACATTCTCATTTAAGTTGGTTTTAGTAGGTTCAGCAGTATCATTCAGTCTTAAACTAGTGGTGTCATTATTGTCAGCATTAACATTGTCAGTATTCATAACTCTCCTCACACTAGTGTCCCTTCTCATAGTCCTGGGCCAAGTGAAGACATGGCCATTTTTAAAGTCCAGGGTATCTCTTTCAATTTTAGATTTTTTCTGATTAAAAAGTCTAGTTTCAAAGAGAAACACATTGTCCATCATTCGATCAAGACCCATTGTAGCCTGAGGTGTATTGTATTTGGCTACTATGGTTTGATGTAAAGCAGTCACTTTTTCTCGTAATAAATCTTCCTCCGGTTTATGAAAGTCTATAAGAAGCTTCATATAGTTGAAGCTTAAATCAATGTTTAATTTCTGCCATTTTAAAAGAAGTTCTGGAAAATGATTACCTGTGGTAGGCATTTTCAAAACTCGCAATCCTCTGGGGATAATCCGTTTTTCTATACAGGCTTCGAAGTGCTGCCGTTGCAGTTGTAGTCTCTTGAGCTTCAAAAAATCCGCCTCTAGCGTATCCAAGTCTTCCGATAGCTTCAGGAGTTCTTCAGCACTACCTTCGGATCCAGTATTGTCACCATTGGGTTCAAAAAGTAACAGTTTATTTTCGCTTCCTCCTATGCACTTACGAAACCTTCCTAACATCCGATCAGATGAGGAGTTGACCTCTGGCGTGTACGCCAGTTCGATGTCATCACAGGTCGCCAAACAAGCCATGTTCTCGGGGCAGGAACAAAATAAAGTGTAATAACAATCAGATTCAACGTTCCGACCCAGAAAACAGTGTTCCCACTAAAAATGAATCAGAATGAAACTTCAAATGAGATCGCAGGAACACTGGGCTGCTTCCGATACCAAATATCTTCCAAAACTCAACAGTTCAAAGAACAATAACTCCCAGTAACCAAGGAACGTTCTTTATTTTACATCCAGTGAGCGCTTTCACCCATAAGGGCTTCTTCAGACTGTACAAAGTGTAGCATAAGGCACAGCCTTAAATAATCATGACTCCTTAAACAATCAACGTCCAATTTAAAATTTAAACAGAAAAGTTGTTATTCAAAAAGACAGTTAGACTACTATCCATAGCTGAAACTTCATAAAAATACTATCCATTGCTAAGACTTCATAAAACATAAAGTGTAGCTTATGTTCATGTAAAATACTCATATTACCATATGTCAATAAGTGTTGAGAATATATATTACTTTAACATAGTTAACTTAACTTACAAAAATTATTCTGTTAAAATTTTCAGCAGGCGTTGCCATCAATGGTGTTTACAACAAGCAACCACTTGATGGCAGCATTGTTATGACCATGCCTGACAAATATAATCTTCCAATGTTAATACAAAAAACTTTATTTGTCTAAAATTTCTTTTTTTTCCCGTCTGCAACATTTAATAAAAAGTTTATTGCCCCTTAAAAAAAAATGTCCTTATTTTTCTTACAAGGGTAATTGGCTAGGCTTAAATTAAGCCACAAGAGCAGTTAGTCTGGAATGAACCTATGCAGTATTTGTTTGATTTTTATGTATTTACATATAGCCTTTGCCTTAGGTATAGCCATCTCTCCATTTCTACAGTTATGCTACTGAATGCTATATGATTTTACAAAGACATGCATCTGGAGCATTTCTCCTCAGGCCTCTGCTGAAAATTGGTTTTGTTCCAAGTCAGTCTTTCCAGGTAAACAAATGTTAAATAAATAAATAAAATGCCATGCTTTCACACTTTTTGCTGATAATGGTATTGTAAGATGTAGGGAGGTCTGAGTTTACTATCTGTGCTTGCAGGAAAAGGATTTTTTTTTCTGTTTGTGTATTTCTACTGGAGTGGCTTCTACAGTGATGGATAAGGACATTATAACAGTTTGGTGTTACCTATGTCATGCTACACTGATAGTTGCTATATAGTTAATGCTGAAATGTATTTCAAAGTTTAAACCGTTATCCATTACAGAAGGATTTTACCATCTGTGCTGGTTATTGAGCTCCAAATATACTTCCTTTTATGTGCTTTGTTGGGAGGATTGGAGTGTGCAGTGGGGTTGGTGTTGAGGAGTTGGACTGGGGGTGGTGGTGCTTTTGGGGTGGCTTGGGGGGTAACATTTGTGTACTCATAAGAGATATGCATGTGTTGATTTGAGAGTAACCACTGATATCAAATCTTTATTTTATTTACATTTTCCACACATCATTATCAATAGTGCTAGTACATATTGTGACCTTGGGATTTGTCCCTGTCTGATGCTATCAAAACAGATCCATTACATGGTTAGTAAAAGCTATCGAGTCTGACAGGCATCATTTTTGCTATGTGTATGTGCATGGGATGTTTGCTTTTACCTATGTGGTGATTCTGCAAACTATCTTTTGCCAGTTAGCCAGAGATAGGGCATACTATGCACACCTCCATCTGCCAGCACCATCTGCCACTCATGGTTCTCCTCAAACTCTACATCTATATATATATATATATATATATATATATATATATATATATATATATATATATACACATCTATACCTGCTGCTGCTGACCCTACTTATGGTGCTGCCCCTTGCTGTCTTGATGGAGCTGTTTCCTGAGAATGATATTTTGTAACATAGGTTCATAGGTTCATAGGTTGGTACTAGGCTATCAGCCCTAGGGCCTATACAAGTCTAGCCATAACAATTCCTGGCTATTTCTTCCCACATTATTTACTTTCCTGGACCCCTGTCTAGCAGGGCGACTGACGTGATCCCTGGGGTGAATTTCCTTTCTCCCATCCAATCATCAAGGTTCCTCTTGAAGAGGTCCAAAGAGGCACTCTGCTTGACATGTATGGGCAATCTATTCCAGAGTCTGGGGAGTCTCTGGGTCAGGAACCTATCTCTCCAGCATGTTTTGTTTATTGTGATGACAAGGTTTAGATCCCTGGAGCATGTAGCTCTGAGGGATTGGGATTTCTTTAAGTGTAGCATGTCCAACAGCTCTGGGTTTGACATGGCCTTGTATGTTAAGCAGAGATCACTTCTGAGTAGACGATATGAGACAGAGTATAGCTGGAGTTTTTTAAGGTGGTCAGCGTAGGGCATCGGCTTTAGGCCTGTGATTCTTTTAGTGAGGTATTTCTGAGGCCTTTCCAGTTGTTGCAGATGTCTTGAGAGGTACATACCAAATGGGGCATTGTATTCTATAATGGGTCTAATGAGGGATGAGTACAGTGGGACAATGACCTCCTTTTTTCTTGATGAAAATCCCTTCGTGATGAGGTGTGCCACATAGAAGGATTTCCTGACTGTTGTGGCGATGTGGTTATCGAAGGTGAGACCACTGTCCACCTGTGTCCCTAAGTCTCTTATCACACTTTCTGTGTTTAGTGTACTGCCACCTATATGGTAATTCATGGATACATGTTTTTTCCCAAAGGGGATAACAATACATTTCTTGGCATTGAGCTTGAGCCCATGGCTCTGGCACTAAGCATCTGTTTCTGTAAGGCCCTTTTGTAGAGTATCCACATCATTTGGGATTCAATAATGGCTCCCAGTTTGCAGTCATCTGCAAACTTTGTTAGCCAGAGTCCCTTAGTGTTGACCTGTACTTCAGAGAAGTAGATGCCAAACAAGAGCGGCCCCAAGACTGAACCCTGAGGTACTCCACTTGTCACTTGTCTGGAACTGGATTTGGAGTCAGCTACTTTTACAGTGTGGGTTCTATCAGTAAGCCATTTAGCAACCCATTGGGTGACATAGGGATTAATGCCCAACTTAGTAAGTTTATCTATGATTCCAGAGTGGGGGATGGTGTCAAAGGCCTTGGCAAGGTCTAGATAGGCTGTGTGGACCACCTTACCCTAGTCCATGGCTCTGGAGACTGATTCAAAGAAGTCAATCAGGTTCAGGAGACAAGATCGGCCCTTCACAAACTCAAACTGGGTGGGGTCCAGTGTTTGAAGGTTGCCAATGTCTTTGTTTATAAGTTCCATGATAATACGCACCATGGCCTTGCAGATAAGGCTTGTCAGACTGATGGGACGGTAGTTTCTGGGATCCAAGGTGGATCCCCCCTTGTGGATTGGGATAACTGTAGCTCTGCGCCACTCAGTGGGCACAAAACCTGAGGTGAGGCTATGATTAAACATGACACTCAGGTGAGGTGCCAGTTCATATTGTAGTTCATGTAGTACACAGCCCGGGATGTCATCTGGTCCCATGGATGCTGTATTCTTGGCTTTAGAGAGTGCATTTTGTACCTGTGTGGCCATTATTACTGGAATTTGGCAATCTTCCGGTATTGAGATGGGCCATTTAGGGGGTGAGAGGGGGGAGAAGTTGGCACTGAATCGATCTGCCAGGATATTGGCAATATCCTTCGGATAAGTATATTTAATGCCATTCTGTTTTAGCTCAGAGCAGATCTGAGCATTGCCATTTAGATTTTTGACATAGTTATAGAATGCTTTGTGGTTGTCTTTGGAATTTTTGGCAATTTTATTTTCGTAACTAGCTTTGGAGGATTTTATGAGGCATCTCAGTTTCTTACTGAGGCTAGTAAGGGAGTTTTTTGCATCCTGGGATTTTCGTCTTTTCTGCAAAAGTTTCTTCCTTTTGTTGTAAAGTTTGTTTATGGCAGAGGACCACCAGATTGGCTTCCTTTTTTTGGATGAGAGCATTTTGGTTCTATTTGGGATGGCACAGACTATAAGTATTACAGCAGAGAAGCCCAGGTCATACTGCAATGCACCTGCAGATATGTCTAGGCACTGTTACCTTGCTTTCAGCAAACCAAACACACATTCTATGATATTCCTTATTTCAGTGTGGGCCTCATTGTATCTTTGCTCAGAGGGGTTGTCTGGGTTTCTCATGGGTGTCATGATCCAGGTTCCAGTGCATAACCTGCCTCCCCCACTAGATGTCCTTGAGGGACGTCACTCCTAGCAAACCTGTTGTACAGCTCATAAGTGTGCCATGTGTGTGGGTCATGGTACCTGCCTGGGTTACTTGCACAGGCAACGAAGATGATTCCTTGGGCATTACTGACAAACTGACAGTTTATATAGTGGAAACTTTTCTGTTGATGCACCTCCTTCCCTGTTCTTCTGGTGGGAATTTTATTTCTATGTGTGTGCAATCTACGACCACCAAAACTTCAAGGAAGTGTGCTATTGTATACAATTCCTGCATGGTTCTTGCTCTCTCCTGGGAGTCCATGCCAAACAAACATGCTCCCTTGCATGTAGCATCATTGCATTTAAAAACTGATGAAATTTTCTAGAGGCAGATGCCTGTGATTCCCCTATTATATCACCTGTGGGTTTCTGGAAAGTACCACTAGCTAATTTTTGTAATGCTAGACATAACTTTGTTTCCAGTGGGACGGGCTTTCCATGATTTTCCTTGCGTCTGAGGTAGGGGCAGCAGATGTTGCATATTTCTTCCAATGTTTCCCTGTCTACCCTGTATCCATCAATGATTTCTGTTTCATGTAGTCCAGAATATGTCAAATGGGTCGAAACACCCTTCTTCGTCTTGCCTGGGGCCTGGCAGCAGCAGCAACACCCTAAAGTAAAGCCTGTTGCACATACAGCATAATAAAAGCAGCAGCAACCCCTGATGTGTTTTTTCTAAGTGTATAATGCCTGTGTTGCAAAAGGTTTTAGTGTACATAGCAAAATCCTTCACTAAGTGTACATGATTGCTTTATAGCTTCCGTAATAGCTCTGCCATATTTGATCAGTTAATTAGCATGTACTTCAGCTCCTTATACTTTCATTAGCATATTCTGCCATGTGCCATTGTTAATTAATTCATTAATGAATACCAGATCAAATGCTATTGTGTTGACAGTGCTGTATGATGCCAGCATGATCACTACACGCCATGCAGCTGTTAATGAATCCTGACCACTGTCTCGATAAAGACGGAAATGTATTGTCTTACTAGAGGGTATTGGAGTCTGATAAATATACGATTTATTCTGATTTTAAAAACATGTGAATTTTAATTACTTCATAGTTCAAGAAGATATTTTCCTTTAATTGCTCATGCCTGCTCATTTCCTAGAATAACTACTCAGACAAAAACTTTTTTGCAGTGCATTTCACTCAAAGCTTTGCAATATAGAGCAATTCTTCAAGGTTGTCTGGCATAAAATAGTCAATTGAAAGGTAATATCTAAATCTGATGTGACAAAAAAAGATGGAAAAAGATACAAAGACATTAGAACAGTAGCAAATGGAAACATAATTGCAAAGCGAAATACAGAGACAGAAATTCAGACACATCATTGAAAAAATCATACTGAACAAAAGTATAATGGCACTTCTGTTGTCATAGCCTTACCAAAGTAATATGCATTACATCAGGGAAGATAGCAAAACATCTCTGAATAAATTTGTTATGGTTTGTAAGTATTTCTTTTTGACTAGAAATATGGTTCTTCTTGAAACATAAAATCCCTCACTGTCTTCTCACAGTTAAACTAAATGAGCCTTGGCAAAGCTAATGGTAAGTGATTCCTTTCCAGGGCCAACATTATCTGACTCATCAAGCAAATCACATTGCAGCATCTGTTCCCAGGTCTGGCTGCCCTCTCATTTACTATGCTTCTGCACTTCATTGCCATGGCTTTTGGAACCATTTATGACACTTATGTTTGCTATATTCTTCATTTTAGTAGTCACCAGAATCTCACAAGGTGTTCAAAGAACGACTTTCTGCAGTCTGTTTATATTAAAGCAATGCTTCTTATCATGGTAGCTGGTGGCTCGCTATTCTGCGGTATAGTATATATTACCAATTATGTTTCATACGAAGTTAACATTAATAGTTTTCAATGAGTTTCAGTCAAGTCATTCTGTATAAGCCCACCTTAGGAGGAGGTTGTTAAACTCTTGTTAAGTTAAGAATAATATGTCACAACCTGTATGAGCAAACAGTCTAAATAAAAGATATCAAGCTGTTTATACCAATTACCTACATTATTTTTTGTTTTTTCTTTTTCTTTTTGTGTTGGTAAGTGTCACCACTTTGCAAGAAAACTAGCTGGAGTATAAGAATGGAATTTAGTGAATGTAAGGTAAAGGTAAGGATGCTTAGCTATTTAATTAGATGAAACTTAGATCTAAAAAGGTCAACCATAAAAAAAAAAAAAAAAAAAAAAACTGTTCTGTATTGGCAAAGCATGTGACTGGCATCATACCACAGCTATACAAAATGATTGCAGCTGTTCTGAATACTACAAAATGTCCAAACCCACACCCTTATGGCAGTTACAGTTACAGATGTAGTTACTCTTCATTTCAAGTACCTGTTTTCACTATCCATAAAACTGAAATGGTAACAATAATAATACTTTAATCCCATGTGCAAAGATAATCAGACTGATGATAACAGATGGAAGTGGAGATAATACTAGGCTGTGTAGCCCCAGCACCTGACCCCACAGTCAATATCATCTAGTGTATTATTTTGATGGTTCTTACACTCCTTTGTAGTGCACCTCCAAAGAAAACCTTGTCCTGACGCCCTTCTTGTCAAAGTCTCAGTTTTTATTTAACATGATTTCTAATTTTATTTTGTATAAACAGAACAATATATATGAATCAGGTAATACCATATTATGAAATATATGAAAAGCCGGGAAGAAAAGTAAATCTCTCAAGCTGTGAGATAGATAGATAGATAGATACATAGATAGATGGATATATAGACAGACAGACAGACAGTTTAAACAGCTCTGCAAATGTTAGAAATTGAACAGCTTAACATAAATAATTTCTGACAAAGACCAGTCTACATAAATCAAAAGACTCCTGGTGGCTGTGACCAAAGAGGTGGGTAACTCAGCAGTGACATTGAACAACACTAAGTATTAGTCAGAAGTAGACTTGTTGATGTTACTAAAGCTTGCAGAATGATGCTTAACAGAGCAACAATGCCCAGAGATTCCTTGATTTTGTCAACGCAAATGTCTTGGAACAGCTAGTCTATACCCCCATAAGGGATGATAATATCTTGGACTTGGTATTAACCAACATGAGTAAGCACTGCAGCATCCCTATAGTATCATCCTCCCTGGTAAGTTGTGACCACAAAGCGGTCACTTTCAAAGTCACCATCTCCCCCACCCTTCCCCCAGCTAGGATCAGACATAAAAGCTTCGCCTGAGGGATGGTATAAACAGCTTCACAGACCCTCCCCCTCTATAGGAACTAGGAACAATATCCAAAACTACAACAAAACACTATATGAGCATTTATATAGATGCATGGAATAAGGAATACCCGACAGGACTAAATCATCCTACGCAAGGAAGAGTAAACCTGTCTGGTGGACATCTGCAATAAATAAACTCTACAACAAAAGGAAAAAAATTGCTGTCCAAGACCAAGAAGGAGCAGGTCTCCAACTGGAAGCAATGTCTCCTTAGCCTGAACAAGCAAATAAGAGCACTAGTGAAATCCTCCAAAGCAAACTTCGAGTCCAAATTGGCCATATCTACTTGAGACAATTATAAGGCCTTCTTCACATATGTCCACAACCTCAAAGGAAGCACTCAGATCTGTTTAGAACTGGTGGTCAAGGACATATGCAAATGCTGTAGATATAGCAAACTTGCTGGCTGACAGATTCAGCGTAAACTTGCTGGCTCACAGATTCAGTGAAAGCTTTACCCCTCTGCCCCCCCCCATCAGTAAATCAGGACATCCCCACTATTTGCCCTCTTCCCCTTATATCTGGGGAACAGGTCATCACTGCTCTCTCAAAGGCAAAAAATACAGCCTTCATAGGAACCGATAATATCCCAGGCTGCATCCTATGTGAACTCAGGCAGGAACTTGCAGCACCATTAGGCACCTTATTCAACCAAAGCCTGAGTACTGGCTCCATCGCAGCTGAGTGGAGGACAGCCACTGTCATCTTTTACACAAAGGTGGAGCATCCACCAATCCGGGAAATTATAGACCCATCCAACCCCATACAAAGACATGCATCTGGACTGTTTCTCCCTGGGCCTCCGCTAAAAATTGGCTTAGTTCCAAGTCAGACTTTCCCAGTTAACAAATGTTAAATAAAATAAATAAATAAAATCAACCTAACTAGCTTAATCTGCAAGGCCATGGAACGAATTATCATGGATCTCATTAACAAGGACATTGGCAACCTCCAAACACTTGATCCCACACAGTTTGGCTTTGTCAAGGGGAGGTCATGTCTGCTATATTTGGTCAACTTTTTTAGACAGTCACCAAAGCCATGGATGAGGGGATGATGGTGCACACCGCCTACCTTGACCTGGCCAAAGCCTTTGACACTATTCCCTACTCGGGTATAATAGATAAACTGGCATCAATCCATATGTTACTAGATGGGTAACAAACTGGCTCACTGATAGAACCCACGTAGTCAAAAAAGGGGAAGCCACCTCAAGCAGCAGACCTGTAACAAGCGGCATACCCCAGGGTTTGGTCTAAGGGCCTCTGTTATTAGGGATATAGATTTCTGAGGTGCAGGCCAAAACCAGTGGGCTATGGCTGACCAAGTTTGAGATGGCTGCAAGCTGGCTGCTGTCATCAATTCCCCTAGTGATGTTGACATTCTCCAAGAGGGTCTTACTCAGACAAATGACTGGTGCCAGAAACATGGCCTCAAGCTGAATACTAAAAAATGCATCATCACCCCCTTTGGAGAGAGTGATGTCCCTACAAATTATCACATTAATAACAATGTCCTAAGCACTCAATCAGTCATGAAGGATGTGGGCACCCAGGTTGATAGCAACCTGACGTTTGACTACCATGTTGCTTCCATTGTAAAGAAAGTCTTCTACATGGCCCGCCTCATAAGTAAGGGTATCTCATCCAGGGACAAGGAGGTTATAATATCCATGTATTCTTCCCTTATAAGGCCCATTATTGAGTACAATACTCCTTTTGGCATGTACCTCATAAAGCACATGAAGCAGCTGGAGAGACCACAGAGGTTCCTCACCAGGAGAATCCAGGGCCTCAAACATCTATCATACACAGATAGGCTAAAAGCCCTATCCCTCTACTCAGTTTCATAGTGACTTCTCAGATGTGACCTCTATCTGGCATACAAGGTGATCATGGACCCCACCTTGATGGGACTGCTGCATATCAACAAGTCAAGCTCGACTCAAGTAACCCACACACGCAGACTCAACCTGGTCTGTGACATCAGCAAGATTTGTTGGCGGGACAAATTTGTTTCTTAGAGATTCCCCGTCTATGGAATAGACTCCCTCTCCACATCAGTACTTATTTATCCCTTTTCAAGTGGATACTGGATAACTGGATGGGAAACAGAAAATATACCTCTGGGATTCCACCCATGTCCCTGCTGGACAGGGGAATCGGGTTTTGATTTGTCTAAACATGGGCTAAACTCTTGGCTAGGCTTATAAGGGCCTCAGGGCGAATAGCCTAGTAACCTCCTATAATCCTATGATCCTATGAACTGACTTCTGCTACACAGAAAATAGCAAGCTTGCATGTTGATGAAAGTTGAATTCATTAGAAACACTGTGTTCTGTATAGTTTCATCATTACTCACTTTTAGAAAGGCATAAGCTTTTAGAACTGGTTGGAGAAACAGACGATGCTGAACATAGCATACCTGCTTTGGCTAACACACATACGTATTGCTTTGCACTCAGTATATTCACCACTTTCAGATGTTCTTCTAGTCATTGAGATTAAATCAATCAGCTGATGACTATAGCCTTTGCAGAAAGGCAGTGAAAATGACAAAAGAAAGAAATGAGCAACATGAACTTTGTAGAGAGAGAGTGTGAGGACCTCACTTCCATGTGATGTTTCCTAAGCAGTATATAAACAGCAGTTGACATGCTATGAAATGTCTGTACCTCCTTGCAAAGTCATTAAGTATCAATGATGATGATTCCCCGTGTATTCCATTCCTCAAAATTAAACCAAGTTCAACACCGACTGTCAAAGCTAATGCTCTATTTGTATGAATATTCTGTGATTTTACAGTTATGGTTTAAGATGTTTTATCTCATTACCCTTACATTTTGCTACTTTCCATCACAGATTGAATAACCACAGCTTTGTTGTTCATATGTTTGACTTTGGAATGTCATCTACCACAGGGAACTACCACATTGACAATACACATCAGTTGTTCGGGACTTGGGAACTTATGGGAACAGTTACTAAATTTTGACCAACAAGTGTCCATTGTTGTAAGAAAGTCCTTCTGTATTTACACAGCTTATAAACAAATGGATTGTATCTAGAGCTAGAGATGTCATTATCCCCCTTTATGCAGTCCTCATTAGGCCAATCATTGAGTATAACACACCCATTGGCATGCATCTGTACAGACACATTCCACAGCTGGAATGCATACAGAATTATCTTACTAAAAGGATTCAAGACCCAAACAATATGTCTTACTGGAGTGACTGAAAGCCCTGTCACTATACGTGGTATCCTACAGATTGCTAAGAGGTGACCTGTGTATAGGTTCATAGGTTGGTACTAGGCTATCGGGCCTGGGGGCTATACAAGCCTAGCCATAGCAGTTCCCTGGCTATTTCTTCCCACAATATTTACTTCTCTGGACCCCTGTCTAGCAGGGTGACTGATGTGATCCCTGGGATGAATTTCCTATCTCCTATCCAATCATCAAGGTTCCTTTTGAAGTGGGCCAAAGAGGGGGTCTGCTATGGGCAGTCTATTCCAGAGTCTGGGGAGTCTCTAGGTCAGAAACCTATCCCTCCAGCATGTTTTGTTCATTGTGATGACAAGGTTTAGATCCTTGGAGCATGTGGCTCTGAGGGATTGAGATTTCTTTAAGTGTAGCATGTCCAACAGCTTTGGGTTTGACATGGCCTTGTATGTTAAGCAGAGATTGCCTCTGAGTAGACGATATGTGACAGAGTATAGCTGGAGTTTTTTTAGATGGTCAGCATAGAACATTTGCTTTAGGCCTGTGATTCTTTTAGTGAGGTATTTGAGCGGCCTTTTCAGTTGTTTCAGATGTCTTCAGAGGTACATACCAAATGGGGCACTGTATTCTATAATGGGTCTAATGAGGGATGAGTACAGTGGGACAATGACCTCCTTTTTTCTGGATGAAAAGCCCTTAGTGATGAGGTGTGCCACATAGAAGGATTTCCTGACTGTTGTGGTGATGTGGTTATCGAAGGTGAGACCACTGTCCACCTGTGTCCCTAAGTCTCTTAACATACTTTCAGTGTTTAGTCTATGGCCTCCTATGTGGTAATTCACGGGTACATGTTTTTTTCCCAACGGGGATAACTATACATTTCTTGGCATTGAGCTTGAGCCCATGGCTCTGGCACCAAGCATCTGTTTCTGTAAGGCCCTTTTGTAGAATATCCACATCATTTGGGGATTCAATAATGGCTACCAGTTTGCAGTCATCTGTGAACTTTGTTAGCCAGAGTCGCTTAGTTTTGGCCTGTACTTTCAAAGAAGTAGATGCCAAAAAAGAGCAGTCCCAGGACTGAACCCTGAGGTACTCAACTTGTCACTTGTCTGGAGCTGGATTTGGAGTCAGCTACTTTTACAGTGTGGGTTCTGTCAGTAAGCTAGTTGGCAACCCATCGAGTGATGTAGGGATTAATGCCCAGCTTAGCAAGTTTATCTATGATTCCAGAGTGGGGGGATGGTGTCGAAGGCCTTGGCGATGTCCAGATAGGCTGTGTGGACCACCTTACCCTCATCCACAGCTCTGGAGACTGATTTAAAGAAGTCAATCAGGTTCAGAAGACAAGATCGGCCCTTCATGAACTCAAACTGGGTGGGGTCCAGTGTTTGAAGTTTGCCAATGTCTTTGTTTATAAGTTCCATGATAATGCATTTCATGGCCTTGCAGATCAGGCTTGTCAGACTGATGGGGCAGTAGTTCCCAGAATCCAAGGTGGATCCCCCCTTGTGGAGTGGGATAACTGTAGCTGTGTGCCACTCAGTGGGCACAAAGCCTGAGGTGAGGCTATGATTAAACATGGCACTTAGGTGAGCTGCCAGTTCATTTTGTAGTTGATGTAGTATACAGCCTGGGAAGTCGTCTGGTCCCACGGATGCTGTATTCTTAGCTTTGGAGAGTGAGGTTTTTACCTCTGTGGCTTTTATTACCAGAATTTGGCAATCTTTCGGTATTGAGATGGGCCCTTTAGGGGGTGAGAGGGGGGTGAAGTTGGCACTGAATTGATCTGCTGGGATATTGGCAATATCCTTGGGATCAGTATATTTAATGCCATTCTGTTGTAGCTCAGAGCAGATCTGAGCATTGCCATTTAGATTCTTGACATAGCTATAGAATGCCTTGCAGTTGTCTTTGGAATCTTTGGCAATTTTATTTTCGTAACTAGCTTTGGAGGATTTTATGAGGGATCTCAGCTTCTTACTGAGGCTGGTATGGGAGTTTTTTGCATCCTGGGATTTTCCTCTTTTCTGCAACAGTTTCTTCCTTTTGTTGTAAAGTTTGTTTATGATAGGCGACCACCAGATTGGCTTCCTTTTTTTTGGAGGAGAGTGTCTTGGTTCTATTTGGGATGGTATGATTCATGCACGAGTGGATATGCTCGTACAGTGCCTTAGTGTAGTATTCAGCAGTCGAACTTTCAGTTCCCATCTACATGGGTGTCATGAAGTTTGTCACCTCTGACTTGAGTAGCATGAAGTTGGCTTTGGAGAAGTTTTTTATGGAGGTTTCCTTACTGGGGGTTGGGGGAGGGATGTGGATGTCAAGGGTGATTAGCTTATGGTCAGACCTGACCAATGAGGAGGTGACCATAGGTGTGGAGCATCAAGTTCCTATGTTGGTAATGACCAGGTCTAGGATATTGGAGCCCCTGATGAGACTATGGATTAGTTGATCCAGGGCATTGGAATTTATGAATTCCAAGAACCGCTGGACAAAGGTGGTGGTACATGAGTAGTTTTCCCAGTTAATGGTAGGGTAGTTGAAATCACCCAGTATTACGGTGTTTGGTTGTATCTTAATATTTTCCAGTATGTTTAGAAAGGAGTAATGAGAATCTTGGGGTATAGTTGGGGATCTGTAGCAAGCTACAATTTGGATTGCAGTCTTACCTAGTGTTAGTTGCATCTGGAGAATTTCAGATGCATTGTGTTGGGCAACTAGCCCGGTGGTGGGAATATCCTTGGTGAATATGGACACTCATCCACCTTTAGTGTTTTGGTCCTGGTTTGGTAGCCGAAAAGTGTGATAAGAGTTGTAGCCTGGGCATCCTCCAACCCAGTGCTGATGGATTTACTGTATATCAGCAAGTCAGATAGCAACAGAAGCACTCATTCTAGGGGTCAAGGCTCTATATTAGGTCCTCTTCTTTTCTCAATTTTCACTAACAATCTTCATACTTCCACTGACCCTACTACACTCATACAGTATGCAGACAATTCGACTCTTATCTGCTCTGCACTCTCACTTACCACATTACAACAACTCACTCAGGATTCCATTACCTTAGTGGAAAGTTGGATTACTCAGATCCAACTTATCCTAAATACCACAAAAACTAAATTGATTCTTTTCACCACCAACAAATCTATTCCTACCTCTCTATTCTTCTCAATCACTTTCAAAAATGGTACTATCATCACCTCCTCTGATCACACCAAACTCCTGGGTGTAGAAATTGACAAAAACCTACAGTTTGATGTCCACATTTCACAAACCATCACAAAAGTCCTTAAAAAAATGGGAACACTATACAGACACAAACACTTTCTCTCAAAACAAGCGAGAATCTCCCTAGCCCAAACCCATCTATTGTCCACTCTAATGTATGCAGCACCAATCCTTACCGATATCAGAAAACATGATCTTGTTAGACTTGTGACATGTTACAACAAAATTGCCAAGTTCGCTAATAACTGCACCTTCAGAAGCCATCACTGTCAGGCTCTAAAGGAACTACAATGGCTAGAATTTTCCCAACTACTCAATTACCATCAACTAATCATTACCTACAATATTGTGAGACATCCCGAAAGAACCCCAGCACTAAGTCACCTACTCATGCCCCACAAATCTTGTCCCCTTCGCTCCACTGACAAATCATTCCTTTGTATATCTAAGGCTAACAGCACTGCAGGTAAAGCACTATTCTCCCATAACGTAGCTATATCCTGGAATGACCTTCCCCTGCTTTATCTTCTGCCTCCACTATTACGCTGTTCAAAAACTCACTTAAATTACACTTAAATGAATTCCTGGCTATGTCCATGCATTACCTAGCCTTCTCTGTTTCTACCTCCCCAGATAGCTTCATATCCTATTATACCTACTGTAACTTTTCTACAGTATCAGGAATTTTATTTTCTGCTCAAGTTTCTAATAGTTTAGCTCATGCTAAATTAATTTCTAAGTAGTCTCTGTCTGTCTCTATAGTCAATTATAATGTTTATCTAATGTCAATTTCTGTTTCTGTATCGAACGTTGTATTTAATATCTAGTGTCAAATTTTGTTTTTTGTATCATAAGTTGTATTTTTATCTACTGTCAATTTTTGCTTTTGTATAGATGATCATATTGTTATCATATTGTTCAACTATTTGTTTTTCTGTACTAAATGTGGAGCTTTTCTCCCCAGGCCTCTGCTGTAAATGGTCATGTGTCCAGTCGGACTATCCTGGTAAACAAATGTAAAATAAAAATAAATAAATAAATCAATAAATCTAAACCTCTTCTGCAACATCAACAGAACAGTTGGAAGGACAGATATTTCTTGCAGAGGATATCATTGCTCTGGATCAGACTCCGCATGCACATAAAACAAAAGTTTATCTCTGTCCATATTCAAGTACAACTTGGATCTATGGATGGGAAACAGGAAATGTACCACAGAACTGCCCCCTGTACTACTAATGGACAAGGACATCTCATAAATGCTTTACCCCATGCATAGGTACTCTCAAATTATCTATGGTATGATCCCAGTTATTCTCATTAGGGGTAATATGTATATGTATTAACAATAGGATGGGTAAAACCAAGGTATAACCAAATGAATAGCTTATTTCAAGGACAAAAAGGGAAATTGTATATACTTAAAAATGGCTCACAAGGGTAGCTAGCCTGCTATTTACCTATGAACCTATAGCATATGCATTACTAATGTGGGGCCATGAATCTTCCTGAAGTCCTGTATATGATCTGTCACCAGCTCTATTCTTCTTCTTCTTATGTTGTTATTATAATACACAATTACAAGTGTCACTCATTCTATATTATTAAATTCTATGCTAATATGAATTATGTAGATACATTTTAAAATACAATATGGGCCCTTTGTGAACTAGTCCGTTAGGTTTTAAAATGCAATCTGACACATAAAGTAATGCATTTATGTGTGAGAACACTGGAGAATATGAAGGTCTCTCCAAACACCATTATATTGTGTGACATCAACTACCCAAACATAGGCTGGGAGCACTACTCAAGCCTCAACACCCTCACCCAACGGTTCCTAGAATTTATAAACTCAAATGCTTTGGAACAACTGGTCACCACTACCACAAGAGGGGAAAACATATTGGACCTGATCATCACCAACATGGGGATTCTATGTTCCATACCAGAGGGATACCCCTCTTTGGTAAGATCTGACCATAAATTAATCTCAATGGACATCGATATCCTGTCCCCACCCCCAGCCAAGGAAATCACGGTGAAGAACTTCTCAAAAGCAAACTTCACACTTCTCAAAACCGAGGTGGAATCCTTCAAAGCCCCCGGGCCAGTGGAAAATACATCCCAAACCACAGAATCCTTTACAAACGCATTCTATGGACACCTACAGGAATGCATGGATTGTGCTATCCCAAATAAAACCAAGACTCACTCCTCCAAAGGCAAGAGACCTGTCTGGTGGACCCCAGCCATAAATAAGCTATACAACAGAAGGAGGAAGCTACTACATGATAGAGCAAAATCCCAAAAAGGGAAGGCATCTCTGATCAGTACTAGCAAGGAACTACGATCCCTCATAAAATCATCTAAGGCCAGATTCGAAAGAAAAATTGCACAAGATGCTAAATATAATCACAAGGCCTTCTTTAGTTATGTCAGGAACCTGGGTAGCAACTCCCAGATATGCTCTGAGTTAGTGCAAAATGACAAAAAATACACTGAACCCACAGACATTGCCAACATCCTGGCTGACAAGTTCAGTGCAAACTTCTCCCCCCCCTTCCCCCCCAAAAGAGCAAATGTCTGTCCCATCAGAGTGTAGCCTCCCTGACATCACAGATGCACAGGTGAGAGCTGCCCTCTCCAAAGCAAAAAACACCAGCATCAATGGGACCGGACGGTGTCCCAGGCTGCATCTTACACGCGCTCCAAGAAGAACTGAACCCTCACATAAAGGATATGTACCCAAGGAATGGCATACAGCAGCAGTGGTCCCACTCCACAAAGGTGGTGCCACAACGGACCCCGGAAACTATCGCCCTATAAGCCTGACTAGCCTGGTCTGCAAAGCTATGGAGTGTATCATCAGGGAACTCAAAAACAAAGACATTGGGAACCTCCAAACACTGGATCCTACCCAATTCAGCTTTGTTAAGGGCAGCTCTTGCCTCTTGAACCTGGTTGACTTCTTTGAAACAGTCACCAAGGCCATAGATGAAGGGAAGGTAGTCCACACAGCCTACCTGGACCTCGCAAAAGCCTTTGACACAATACCCCACTCGGGCATCATAAATAAGCTCACCAGCTTAAATATCAAACCCTATGTCACAAGATGGGTTGCAAACTGGCTCAGGGATAGAACCCACATGGTCAGAATTGCAGGTGCCATGTCAGACTCTAAACCAGTTACAAGTGGCATCCCACAAGGCTCAGTCCTGGGACCTCTCTTGTTCGGTATATATTTCTCTGAGGTACAGGCTAACACTGGAGGACTATGGCTGACCAAGTTCGCAGATGACTGCAAACTGGGTGCCATAATCGACTCACCGACTGACACAAGCATCCTCCAAAGGGGTCTAACAGAGACGAATAACTGGTGCCAGAGCCATGGCCTAAAAACTAAATGCCAAAAAGTGCATAGTCATCCCCTTTGGAAAAAACAAAGTGCCCACAAATTGTCACATAGGTGGTAATCCATTAAGTACGGAAGAAGTAATTAGGGATTTGGGAACCCAAGTAGATAGCAATCTCTCCTTTGACAATCACCAAAGTGGTTAGAAAGACCTTCTATATAGCCCACCTTATCACGAAAGGGTTCACATCTAGATCAAGAGAGGTCATTGTGCTTCTCTACTCATCACTCATCAGGCCCATAATTGAATACAATGCCCCATTTGGGATGTACCTTACCCGACACCTGCAGCAACTGGAAAGACCCCAAAAGTAACTCACCAAGAGGATCAAGGGACTCAAACAGATGCCCTACCCAGTTAGGCTAAAGAAACTCCAACTCTACTCAGTTGCTTACCGCCTACTCAGAGGCGATCTGTGCCTGACGTATAAAGCCATGTCCAACCCAGAATTAATGGACATGCTCCACCTCAGGAAATCCAAATCCATTAGAGCTACATGCTCCAGGGAATTAAACCTCAGCACAGAAATAAATAGGACATGCTGGAGGGACAGATTCATATCCCAGAGGCTCCCCTCACTCTGGAACAAAATCCCAATCCATGTTAGGCAGAGCCCCTCAATAACCCTCTTCAAGAGAAATCTTGACGAGTGGATGGGAGATCATAGATTTACCCCTGGGATCTCTTCTGTGTCCCTACTAGACAGAGGCACAGTAAACTAACCTTAAAAGGGCTATTCTTCTGTGACCTACTATACAGAGGCATAATCAACTAATCTAAAAGGGTGGCGAAAGCCAAACACACTCTGGCTAGGCTTATAAATGCCCTAGGGCAGATAGCCTAGTATCAACCTATGAACCTATGAACCTATGAACCTAAGAGGAGTGGGTAAAACTTACATAATAACAAAGATCATTGCTGTAATTTGTGCCTCGGTTTTAGTAGCCATATTCAGCATAATCATTAGAACAGCACAAAAGGAGCACATCCTGTCTGTTACAGAAAAATCAATGACTTCAAACAACAACAGCCTAGTATGTCGTTACGCTAACAGAAATAAGATGGCTACTTGTTTTTTTCTGATACATTCTCGTTTGGGAAATGAATGCAAAAATGTGTATTAAATGGGACTACAACTTCCTATAATCTCTTGTCAGTCGAAATTTAAGGAATGCAGAAAAATATGGATTAATTAACTTTTCCATTTTCTACAACCAGACTATTTCAACTGTGATGTTCATATCTGCAAGTTATAAATATCAAGTTACTGAAGTTAGAAACATGAGCACAGGAAGCATTGCGATACTGTTTCCCACAAATGTTCTTATTTCACTCAACTATTAGAAGAAGAAAGGTAGAGGATGTTGAGGAATGGAGAAAAAGGGAAATAGATGGGAAGAAAGATCCCATTCTGGCACCAAATTAATACACTTCTAGAGCTTGAGTACTTTTTGTAAGCTAATGTCAAATTAAAACATCATGATAAGTATTGAGAGTAATATGTCATAAACTGATGGTGTTTAAAACTGAACAGGAAAACTTTGCCCGTCTCATTAAAAATGTAGTAGAAACACATCAGAAACTGTAACACTGAGAATCTTGTCTACAGGAACAAATGCAACAAGCACAACAGTTTTTCTTCGAGCAAACCCTGTCAATAACCTCAAAATTAGAATAGCCCACCATCTTTCAGACATAAAATTGTTAGAGAGAAGAAATGCTCTGGCAAAACACAGAATGGACTTTCCTAACCATAACAGTTTCTGTTTCCACACCTTGGACACAATAGACTGGGAACAAACAACAAGTCAACAAAAATGTCATTCTTGAGGAGAATGGGTTGGAATGGCAGATAAAATTAAAAGCCTACACTGCCTTAGATTTAAATTCCAGCTGGTTGATTAAAAGCATCTGGGTACTGTGAAGTTTAATCACAAAATGCACTACTGAAATTAATTTTGCAAAGTGAACCCTAAGACCGTTTCTCCCCAGATACTCCAGTTGCTTTATATAAATATCCCATTACAGGACTATAATGAGTATTTCCACTGCTGTTAATAATGTTTCCAAGCACAGTCATTATTTATGGGCTTCCATTTCGATTAACCTAGGGATTTTCAGATGCATTAGCAGACTCAAAGGCATTTACCATAGTTGAACTTTTGGTTTCTGATTATCTGGTTCTTAATTTTTATTTCCAAATAAATTCTCATATGCACAAATGTCTTATCTATACCAAACAAGACTTTGAAAAACAAGGACAAGGTAAAAACCATTGTGTTTTCTACTAGACAGTGTGGTTCCCAATACTAAAAGCTTTTTCTACTAAAGATGGTACATAAACCATTTAAGAAAGTAAGAAAGACCCACAAAACTGAGCTATAGATTTAATATGTTATACTGCAAAACAATCATATTTTGATATTTAATTCAATGGATCTAGTGAAGCTTTACCCCAGTGAAAATAATAATTTAATTCTTTATTTTCTTTTAATGATCAATCTATACTATATATATCTTATGTATATTTATATGTATTTTTAAACCTTGTAAAAACTGACAGTTGCTACTTGAGTGATATGTCCAAGCTACAAAAAGCAGACAGAGCCTACACATAAAATTAGTAATGGCTACTAAGACTGTTTTCATGATGACTTTGTAAGGGGAGGCAAAGTACAACAAGAACGCTAGCCCCTCCCCATGGCCAGGTAAAGACAGTCAAGAAATAATAATCCGACATCCACATTGCTTCTAGCCACCTGCATACTGACCGCCTTCCCTTCATGCTAACCTTTTATTATTATAACATTGAGACAATTCTGTACTGTCAAGTAGTTTTTTGACAAAAATGACAATCCATCGAATAAAACTTTAAAGATTGAGTAATGACATTTTATTTCTCAGAGAAAAAGATGGGCTGTGCAAATATATCCTGAATATAATAAACATGAGCACCTTTTAAAATGTCATTTGTTCTGCTCCTTATGCAGTGTGAGGCTTGGATTGGATGACAGTGACTGCTCCATTCACAGTATAATGCCATTGGCTACAAACTGATGGTATGGGAAAAGGAGTAAAGTAAGGCTACTACACTGTCTGTATCTGATCATGAACTGATAAACAAATCCTACTGCCTATTGACTATAGGTGAAGTGACCAGTAGTAATTTGTTTGAGGAGCAACGAACCACCTCCATTAACAATAATCTGTTTATCATAAAACAGTGAAAACAGTGTAACCCACATCTGACAAAATTGAAATCACACATCATTTCTTCCATTATTACAGGTATATCCAAAATATTTAACAACATTCATCTGAAAAGCAGAAGTGTGTTCTCCTCATGAAGTGTCCACAAGGATTCCATATTTGTGCATCCATGGGAACCATTTACCAATGTTTTATCCTAGCTTTCTCTTCACTTCAAAGCCTTCACCTCTCTTAACAGACTATGCATATCTGTCATATCATGGGGATCTGCTGACTTCTATTTTCTTGTGATTGTTTTCTTTAACAGCATAGAATCAGAGGTTCATAGGAGGTTACTAGACTAATGACCCTAGGGCCCTTACAAGCCTAGCTAAGTTTTACCCTTATTTCCATAATCAGCACCTATCGCCCCTGTCAAGAGGGACATAGGTGGAACCCCTGGAGTGAACTTCTGGTTATCCATCCAATAAACCAGATTGTGTTTGAAGAAGGCCAATGAGGTGCTCTGCTTGCATTAAACACAACAGGCACCATTCATGCCTAACCTAACCTCTCCCTCCAGAATCACCCCAAAAACATGGAGGAAGTAATATCTTACCAGGCCAAAGTGCAAAGACAAATCCCTGCAGATGTGCTTTAAAATGTAACAATTTAGGGTATTAGCAAGAAATATGAAGCCACGCTCCACTAACTTCAGAACCAGATGTCTAGCACTTGGGGGATAAATCTGATTACATAGTATGCAACCTTCATGGAGTATAAAAATAATTAATCATTTCCAGATATATAGAACTTGTGGGATAGTTCAGCAATACCACAGTCCAAATACAAATTTATAAAAACAACCAGAAAAGCAAGGAAATCCAGATAATCCCAGATAGCTAATTCATCACAAAACACCAGAACTTCTCCCAAAAACTTTTTTTAATAAAACTCACAGACCTCTTAGTGCCTCGGCATACAGTCTTTACAGAGTAAAATTTGTTACAAGCACACCAACAAACTTATATACTCATTCATTAATTACCATCAATGATAACAAATTGAATAATTGCATACCACATACTATTAAATAAAAACTTTCCAGCTACATTCAAGATTCAAACCCCTGGGATTCAAGGTATCCTATTTCAAAATAAAAGCAGTTTCTTTAACTTGAAACTTAAGTTTAACTTGTGGGATACTACTGTATATTTTGAGGCTAGACAGATTGTATTTTCTCATCAGAAACCAAGGTTTCAAGTAGTCCAACCCAGCTATCCAGTAAATGTATTTTTACCTCTCTTTAGCTTGTAGTATTTACAGATAGACTTGACATATTAACTGCTGAGAGCTCAACTCCTATTGTCTTCCATCACGGAACAATTTTAACCAGTCCGATTCCTAATGTATTTACCCTCTCTTTACCTACTCAAACAGTCTAGTCAAAACATGTTATATCTAATAATGTGTTGGGGTCACCTCAAAAAGCTGCAAACACTGGTCCCACACAGTAAGTCTTCAATGATTAGAAAACCGCTCCCCAAACCTCACTTGCATGTGGTTAAGGACACTCTCCATCATTCTGTCTGCTGACGGTAATTTTGCAAGTGCACATCAGATTGGTTTCAACATATCCTGCCTACCTTTAACTTTTTGTATGACCAGTAAAGACCAACAGATGTCAAAAATATCATTTCAGAATGATATTTGTTTCCCATATGCCAAGTTATTTTCCACATCCTACTTTTCACAGCTTTCCTAGATCATTAGATTTAAAGGTCAAAGTATTTGCATTCCATAAACAAAGCAATTTTAGGTGTGAGATGAGATAATAAAAACGTATACCTAACACTATTAGTTCACATGACTCCTATGGTAAAATATGTTTATCCCAGACCTTTGCATTATTTTTTTCCCAAGAAAAATCCAAGACCAGACTCTTAAATGCAACAAAAATAAAAACTTTAATATAAGAGTAGTACCTATAGTGCTAAGTTGAAAATAAAAATTTTTATTGCACATACTTTCTATTCCAAGTCAAACATTTTTAGCATGTTTTTCCCAGTAGTACCTTGCAGTTAGCAAACTGTTACATATGCAAGCTACTGAATCCTGAACAGCTGGCACCAGATATACTCCTTAATTATCTGATGGCCTGACATAGGCAGAAACTTATCGTTAGGTGCTGTGAAGGGTCAAAATTCAGCACTACTGCCTGTTTTAAATATGTTAGTTTTATTACTTGCAAAAGTTGCAAATTTACCTTAACATTAAATAAATTAAGAAGATTATCCTCTGATAACTCAGACAAAGCAGAAAATCATCTATATGTAAGGATAATTTTACCTTCAGCCGGTTACATCAAAACCTTGCGTACAATGGTTCCAAACAAGTGACAAACAGCATAGAAGAGAGCATACATCATTGACATTTACCCCTACCCAACATCAAAGCTGAAAAAAGTCCAGGCTATAGTGTTCCAATAAGTACTTGACAACAGCAAGGCAAACCTCTGAAGAAACCCAAACAAATCCAACACATCAAATAAGTGACTCAAACTGACTATCAGATGCCTTCTTGGTATCTTGGCCGATATCCAACAGAGGTCTTCTTGATTTTTGTACCTTCTTGATAACCTTATTGAATGTCTGCCATCATATAACAAATCCACACTGATCATAATAATTTAAATTAAGGAGTGTAGTTAGCAGCTTGAATGCCAGTAAAGCTATCAACACTTTATAATCATGACTGACTACCAAAATAGGTCCAAAGAACCCCATGACTTTTGTATTATTGCCTTCCTTCATGACTACTGCTGTAACCATCTCACCAAAGAAGCAGTATTATACGGGGTCTCCAAAATGTTCAAAATTCTGCACAACACAGAAAAAAAGCTGCTCCCCTCTCCTGCTGATATAAATGAAAAAGGCAAACAATCGGGACTTATAGACATCCTATTTGACAAATTTGCTAGCAGTTCTGATAGCATTTCCAGGGTAACTGTGGCAAAAGTACCCATTCCAATAAATAAATAAATAAGACAAATAAAAAAATCTGTTACTCTGTCAGGTCTAGTCAAATCAAACTCATCTAAAACTTTCTGCTCAACCATATTTTATTCCTGTTTCTGCTACCTCCTAGGATATAACTCCATATGAAAATTATGAAAAACCTCTGTAACATCCCTCAGTCTTGGTCTTCACACAAATCAGACCTCTTGGGAGTCCAGCACTTGTTTTAAAGAGTTATCAAACTTCCTGACTTTTAAGGATTTACTTCTACATCCTAAATGCACATTTATCAATTTAAGTAATCTCACCTTCCATCGTTTTACATCTTCTTCAAGTCATGTGTCTCTTTCCTCTCTTTAATCCAAAACAGTTAAAAAAAAACATTCAAACCATGGTACATGAATTGACCTAGTCCTAACACTCAGTAATAAACCTACCACTTAGGACTGCATTGATAACTTTTCCTTTCTGGCCTTTCTTACTGAAGTTTGTTTATTATAATTGTGGACCCTATGTTTAGGGAGGCACAGTTGTTAACTTGCTATTTGAAAGGTAGTTCCAGCATTCTTTCACAGGTAAGGAATGTGTGCTACATCAAGTCCTAGGCCACAGAACTGTACACTTGAAACTTGAAGAAATAGTGCAGTACAGCTGCAGCAGCTTTTCAGTGTACCTTCGAACAGGTCTCAATAACTCATAGGACACCATTTGTTATCATTAACTACTTTTTATCAAAATGTTGTGACAGTTATAACACACACTTGTGCAGTCTAATGGTCACTTTATTAAGTCAACAGTGTTCTATATTAACAACAAGCCATCTTAATATGTGTTTTAATATTCTCGATGTCTCCCAGTCTTTCTTCTATGTTTTACTTCAGCTTTTGATCCTCCCTTGTGTTATTCTAGTCTTTCCTTATAATAGTGAAAGATTCATCTTTATTAGAATCATAAAGATCACAATACAACTGAGCCCAGAGGATATTTACAACTGGCCAGCACCCACTCTTTGACTTTATCTCCATTTTCAAGGAAAAACAGGCCATTCGTACTATGGGTGTATTTGTGGACAGTCATCTAGTTGTCTATCTCCATTTTGAAGGAAAAAAGTGTGTGTACTGTTTAATTTGGAGTGGAAGTTTGTTCCAGAGAAGGAGTAAACATTGCAATATTACTTGATTACAAAAAGGAGGTATAAAAGTGCTAGTATATGTAACCTTATCTGTATTTAAAGTGCAATATGCATTAACATTTTCATCAGCATAAAGAGAAGAATTACAAGAAAAAAAATCTAATAATTCATCTTCACTTACAAATACAATATCTTTTTCATCAACCAATTCATATCTGGTATCAGATTCATAGTAATTAACCAAATGCAATTTTCTTACCAGTTTGAAATTTTCTGCTTTTAAAAAATGTGCTCTAGGCAAAGAAGTTGCAATAAATTTGAGACCATACTGTAAAACAAACTTTTCAGTCTCACTTAAATCAACCCCAGATAAGTTCACAATAAAGTTGTTCAATTCACATCTTTTTGTTCATTTAACTACAATACCAATGTGATTAATGTCAATATTTAGTCCTCTTACTTTGCTGTTTAAACCGTTGAGCGTCTCTGTAGCCCTCATGCTGCCGTTTATATCCATTCTGTTGCTTTCCCTGTTGTTTTCCTTGGCCCCGAAAAGTATTAGTCATGGAACCAGGTTATTTAGGGGCAGGTAAAGGTGGAGAGTCAATATTTTTGTTTTCAGAGCCAACCAACATGTTAGCCCCATTCGTTGAAGCAAAAGAAACATTTTGGCCTCTCTTGGTTCTACTGGAAGAGTTTTTATAACCCCCGGTACCATTCTGATTGGCTAGTTTTTTAAAGGCTAAATGCAGAATCGTAGTCACAAATGTCCCATTGCAACTTATTGATCCTACATTGTATAATGTCGTTAGAGTTCTCTTCAGTTTGATATTAAATGAACACAACTGTTCAAATTTAGAGCCACCAAGCTGCCCAGATAATACATCTCAAGCAGATGCGATATCATCTTTCACTTTACATTGTTTTAAAATGTCCCGCTCTATCTGTATCAGTAGCCATTCTCTCACACATCTATGCGAGGCAGCATTCCACCTTTTTTTCAAATTCTAACTCAACTGCATCAGCGGTATCAAAAGCAGTAGACGGGTTTTTAACAAAGCATAACCCACGAGGGGTAATGTCTATGTCCATATACCTCTGTAAACAATATATTCTAGTGTAAGGCATTTTCTTTAAATAGCAGCTATTCAAGAGACTCTAAATTGGTATGGTCTGCTGCTGACAAGTGTACTGAATTTGCCTTACCAACTTCATTGAAGGGATTAGAGGATCTCTTCACTCTGCCCTCTTCCAAAAGACATTCCCATGCTTTAATAGGGGCAGTATTAGTCATAGAAGTAGTCAGTTCCACCGAAGAATCCCCTATAGGCAAACCAGATCGACAAAAAATAACAGAAACAGATGCATAATCTCAAAAGATGTGTATTAATTGCTGTAATGATTCACTGGCCATAACACTCCAAATCACCAAAGCACGATGCAGCAAAATAGAACACCAGACTACCAAGCCTGCAAAAAAGTACCACAAATCTTGTTTTAACAGTTTAATAAAACTCTCATTACACAATCTGCTCACCCTTAAAAGTTCATTGTAAGGTAGAGCTTCCATAGTGTGTGGGAGATGACAGCTGTTACTATCCAAGATATTACAATCTCCAGTTCCTTTTCTATATATACTGGTTATTATACTATCATCCCTGATAGCCAAAGTAACATCTAGATAGTTGACTGATTATAGACCATCGGATTTTACCTGAAATCGATTTACATTTAAATCATTAATAAATTGGGGGGCTATTTCTGCACCACCCTTACACAAAAAATTAAATCATCTATATATCTACAGTATAAAACAAAAAAATTACTAAAAAATCTCCTAAAAATTCAACTTCAGAAAGGCCCATAAACAGATTAGCATACATGGGTGTGAAAGAAGCAGCCGCGGTAGTGCCTTGTAGTTGATGATAAATAAGATTATTACACTCAAAAAATTGTTTGTCAAACAAAAATAAATTAATTCCATCACATAACTGCTCACAGGACTATCCCCCAAAAAGAACTTAACATCTTCCATTCCCAACTCATGTGTGATGTTTGTATACAAACTTCTCACATCTATAACTATCCAATAGTAGTCTTTATCACATCTAATTTCCTTCAATTTATCCAGAAAATGAAAAGTATCCTTAATATAAGAATTTAATTTAACTACATATTTCAAATGGTATGAGTGTAAAAAAACACTATGGAAGCTCTACCTTACAATGAACTTTTAAGGGTGAGCAGATTGTGTAATGAGAGTTTTATTAAACGGTTAAAACAAGATTTGTTGTATGTGGTATTACCAGTGCTGCTGTGAGAAAGATTTTACTTTGTGACAGTGATTTAACGTTGAGCAAAGCTAGAGAGATTTGTCAAATCCATGAGGTAACAGAAAAACATGCAGGTATGCTTGCGAGTGACAAGAGCATGGTTTCAGTTGGTTCCAGATGACATGTAGATATTATGCAACACATGGCAAACAAGAACAGGCCTATGCATGTGGCAGCCATAGGATTCCCAAAGAGGCCACGAGGTTTGCCAGAAAGTTCCAAGAAAGGTGTAAGTTCCAGCACTAGCTCAATGCTACACAAGCATGAGTCAGCAAAACCCAAATCTAGCTTTATTGTCAACTCTCATAACTGTGGTGCAAATCATGAGTCTAAAAGAGAGAAGTACTTAGCATGTGGTCAGCAATGTCACAAGTGTAAAAAATGGAATCATTTCCAAAAGTTTTGCAAATCAAGTAAGTCTCATACAAGTTGATCAAGTAGAGCCAAAGCAGTCAGCCTTCTATGTGAATGGTGTATCAGTGCTTGGTGAAAGAGTTAATGCAGTGAACTTATTAACAAGACGTGAAGTGTTTTGTACTGCCCAGATTAATGGAAAATCCACAAAGATCAAGATAGATACTGGCTCAAAGTGTAATGTTATATCAGCAGACACATTTGCAAGAGTGAGAACTAATGAACAACTCAATGTAACCAGTAGTGCAAGACTTGTTGATTATGGAGGTGAAGAAATTCAAACCGAAGGTTCAGTGATACTTTCATGTTATTTGGCTGAGAACTGTTACAACTTGTTATTCTATGTAGTCAGAAGACCAGTGCAATCTTTATTGGGCCTCAAAGATAGTTTAAGAATGAATCTACTTTCTTTTTCTAAAAGACGTTCATCATGTAAGTGCAGTTCCCAGTTCCGGTTTTTCAGAAGCCATTATCTCAGAGTATGCTGATGTTTTTTATGACAAGTTAGGCAAACTTCCAGTTGTGTATTCCATGAAGTTAGACCCAGATGTCACTCCAGTAGTCAGACAAACAAGAAGAATTCCAATAGTGATGTAAGATAAGGTTAAAGCACAGTTGGATAAAATGGTGCAGCAAGTTGTGATTTGTCCAGTCACAGAACCAACGGAATGGGTGTCATCCATGGTAGCCATTCACAACAAAGGCTCAGATGAAATCAGAATATGCATTGACCCAAGAGATCTGAACAAAGCATTAAAAAGACCGTATCATCCAATGTGCACAGTTGAAGAAGTTGCAGCTCTGATACCGAATGCCACTGTATTTTCTGTATTGGATGCAAAGAGTTCATTTTGACAAGTGACGCTGGATCGCAAATCTTCATTCTAACTACTTTTAGTACTCTTTTTGGCAGATACAGATTCCTAAGGATGACATTTGGAATAAATTCTGCCAGTGAAGTCTTTCAGCGTGCAATGGAACAAATTCTTTCAGGTTATCCATGTGCCATAATAGTAGACAATCTATTGGTTGGAGGCAATGGTGAAATACAGCATGGAAGAAATCTAAAGAAAGTTTTAGACAGAGCATGTGAAGTGAACTTAAAGCTTAATCCTCTGAAGTGCAAATTCAGACTTCCAGAAGTTACATATGTAGGTCATTTATTTACGAGTATGGGCTTGAGACCAGACCCAACCAAGCAACCAGCTATTCTAGAGATGTCAGCCAGATAATGTACAGAGTTTGCAGAATTTTCCGGAGATGGTCAAGTATTTAGGCAAATTTATACCAGACTTCAGTGAGTTGACAGCATCTTTAAGAGAGCTCACAAGCAAAAAATGTTGCATGGTCATGGTTAGAACATCATCAAAAGGCATTTGAAGACCTTAAGCAGAAAATTACCACCCCGTCCATGTTAAAATACTATGATATAAATAAACCAGTTATTCTTACCTGTGATGCTTCAAATTTTGGTTTAGGTGCAGTTATACTTCAAGAGGGCAGACCATTAGCCTATGCATCTAGAACACTAATGCAAACTGAGATGCAGTATGCGCAAATTGAGAAAGAACTGTTGGCAATAGTACTTGCATGCTCCAGGTTTCATGAATATATTTATTGTTGAGCTATTCAGATTGAAACCGATCATCAACCTTTAGTTGCTATTCTAAAGAGACCTATGTATTCCGCTCCAGTGAGATTACAAACAATGATACTCAAATTTCAAAAGTACAATTTCAAATTGATCTACACTAAAGGTAAATTGCTTTATCTAGCTGATACCTTATTCAGATCTCCTAGACTTACAACAGAACAGCTTGATGCAGAGAATTTTGACTTTGATGTGATGTCAGTGCATAATTTTTCCACCACTAGACTTGATGAGTTCAGAGACCATATGCAGACCGATCCAATTTCACAGAAGCTCAATCATTATTTTAATGTCGGATGGCTGTCAAAGCAATCTAGTGTATCACCTGAAGTACAAGCATATTTTCTTTACAGACATAAATTGCTGATGGAAGATGATATTATTTTCAAAGGTCCCAAAATTTTTGTTCCTATTTCCTTACAATAAAAATACATACAGATTTTACATCGTCATCACCCAGGAACTACAGCTACTAAGAGAAGGGCACGAGAATTAGTATTTTGGCCTTCATTGTCAAAAGACTTTGAAAGAGTCCTTTCTACTTGTTCAGTATGCAACAGTACCAGATCGCATTTGCAAAGAGAACCACTTCAGCTAAGTCCAGTTCCTGAACTACCTTGGTCTACTGTAGCAACTGGTGTCTTTGAGTGGAACAATCAGCACTACTTATTCAAATTTACGAAATTTATCTACTACCAAACTTAAACTCAAGTGCTGTTATTACTAAGTTGAAACATCATTTCTCAGTTCATGGTAGTCCACACAAGCTTTTTTTCTGACAATGGCACTTAATTTACTATCCAGTTGTTTCAGAAATTTGCAAACGAATGGGACTTTGTACATGTCACTAGTGGTCCTGAATATCCTCAATCCAATGGTCTAGCTGAAAGAGCAGTATAAAGAGCAAAGCAATTACTTGAAATATCAAAGTGCGACAATACAGATATATTCTTGACTTTGCTTAATCTCAGAAACATACCCCATGATGATATTCTTGGCTCATCTACTCAAAGACTACTTTCCAGGCAAACTAGAACTACACTACCTATTTCTTTAAATTTGTTGCAGCCTAAGTCAAAGAACACTAAAACTATCAAGGCTCAATTGTTTAAGAATGTGTAATATCCAGAAATCTAGTTACAACTGATCGAGCAAACTATTTCATCCATTGAGGGAAGGAGAGATGGTATGAATTCAGACAACAAAAGGTTTTGATCGAATAGGACAGATTACAGGCATCTGTACCGAACCAAGATCTTACTTGGTAAATTCTGAAGAAATGGAGTATGGGAAGAATCGCAAACATCTTCATCCAGTACCAGAACCATCATCATCATTGCAGTCACAACATTGTTTCTGTGATGTAAACTCTAAATCAAAGAATGAGTCAGACACTGTTTCCAGACCAGAACCAGACCAGAACCTGGTGAGAGTAGGAGCAGAGTGCATTAATTTCAGACTCTTTCTGGTTGGAGAGTGTCTGTGCTTAACATACCCGATTGGTCTGGTTGCTATTCAAGGCATCTACCAGAAAAAGGCTACAAGCCTGCAGACCCTTGCATTATCTGGGACAATACTGTGGATCACCAAACAGGCTGTGGCCTGCTTCTCTTCTTGGGATTGGTGTTAAAACTAGCTAGTTTTAGCTAGAACTAGCCAGTTTTTTTAGTTTCAGCACTCAAAACTGTTTCCTTGTGCTCAGCGCTTGCTCAGAACTCATTGTAAGCACTAAATAAACTACAAATTACTACATCACTTGACTTTCCTCACTTGTCAATAGGAAAACAGTTCTTAGTACGTAAATTAATAAGCACCTATCCAGGCATGTCCATGGGTCAGCTCCCGGTATTTTCTACTGTCCACCTGATGAATCTGGGCATCTTGGGGCAATGTAGCAACTGCCTCATGTACACTGACAACCATCTCCTCCTACCACCCAACACTACAACCTGTGAGAGATGCATTTATATAGGCAAACTGGAAACCAAGCTCTCTCCTGCCAAGACTGGACTAGACAGGCAAGAGGAGAAGGTTAACACCTGCACCACACTCAACACATAGTCCTTCAAAACCCACACTACCAAAACCCACACATAGAAACACAAAGCACACACCCACATTCACAGAGGCTCTCACTAAAAATCTGCCCAAGAAACAGAGACCTCCCAAGCTGAAACACAGACAACCACCACCCCCAACACTACCCAAATGACACATAGTCCACAAAATCAGTGTTCCACTCAACCTCAGCCCATAAGGCAAAAACAAAGTACCCAAGACACTAGCCATAGGTAACTCTATAGTCAGGCACCCTGATGTCCCACTCAACAGGCTAAACAAGGAGAAAGTTACTGTCAGCTGCCTATCAGGTGCCAGGATCCGCCATGACTCAGGTCACTCCACAACAAGTACAAATATGACTCTGTCATTGTCCATGTTGGTGTGAATGATAGGAGACGTACCTCCCTGGACTACATGAAAAGAGACATGGAGGAGTTTTCAGATCTAGTAGCCCAGGCAGGTATGACCCTAGCCCGGAGTAGCATCCTGCCATCACCCAGAATGATACCACAGTACAAGGACAAAATGATTGGCTTCAACAATTGGCTAAGCTTCCAGTGTCATTCTAAGGGGATCCAGTATCTGCCTGCCTGGGACGACATGGTCGACAGACCACAATGCTTTGCCAGAGATGGCCTACACCTGTCACACCTGGGATTCCAGATATTGGCTAAGGCTCTTGCCACCCCTATAGTGCCTTTTTTAGGCAAGGTTCAAATGCTAAATTCACCACCATAACAGGTTCAAGCAAGCAAACTCTGAGAGTAATGCTACTCAATGCTAGAAGTTTAAACCTCAAAATGCACTCACTCAATGCACTCCTCAAAATGGAGAACATCGACATCTGTACAGTGACAGAGACCTGGATCAAGGCTCCAAAGAGCACCGCTGTATTACCAAGCTATAATTCATACCACACCTTTCGGCCACCTGACCTGGACTGAAACACTAAAGGCGGAGGTCTGTCCATATTCATTAAGAATATCCACACCTCCAGGCTAGTTGCTCAACATAATGCATCCGAAATTATCCAAGTGCAACTAACACTGGGCAAGACTACAATCCAGATTGTAGCTTGTTACAGATCCCCCACCATGCCCCAGGATTCCTACTCTTCATTTCTTAAGATACTGGAAAATATTAAGGTACAACTCAATACCTTAATTATGGGAGATTTCAACTACCCCACCATCAACTGGGAAAACTACTCGTGTACCAACTCATTCACTCAATGTTTTCTGGAATTCATAAATTCCAATGCCTTGGATCAGCTTGTCCATACCCACACCAGGGGCAGCAATATCGTGGACCTGGTAATTACCAGTATGGGTAACTGGTGTTCCACACCAGAGGTCAACTCATCGCTGGTCAGATCTGACCACAAGCTAATCACCCTAGATATCCATATCCCACCCCCATTCTCCATTAAGGAAACCACTGTCAAAAACTACTCCAAAGCCAACTTCATGCTTCTTAAGACAGAAGTGGCAAACTTCACGACACCCATGCAGATGGAAAATAGAGGTACAACTGCTGAATTTTACACAAATCCACTATATAAGCAAATACACGAGTGCATGGATCGTGCCATCCCCAACACAACCATGATGCTATCCTCCAAAAAAAGGAAGCCAAGCTGGTGGTCCCCTGCCATAAACAAACTCTACAACAGAAGGAAGAAGCTGTTGCAAAAAAGAGTAAAACCACAAGATTGGAGGAACTCCATGGTCAGCCTCAGCAAGAAGCTGAGATCCCTCATAAAATCTTCCAAAGCCAGTTATGAAAATAATATCGCCACTGATTCCAAAGACAACCACAAAGCATTCTACAGCTATGTCAAGGATCTCAATGGCAACACTCAGATCCGCTCTGAGCTACAGCACAATGGCACTAAATATACAGAACCAACCGATATTGCCAACATCCTGGCAGATAGGTTCAGCGCTAACTTTAACCCCCTCTCACCTTCCAAAGGTCCCATCTTAATACTGGAAGAATGCAAAGCCCCTATAATCACGGATGAACAAGTAAAGACCGTACTCTCCAAAGCCAAGAACACAGCATCCATGGGACCAGACAACATCCCAGGCTGCATACTGCATGAATTACAGAACAAATTGGCACCCCACCTAAGTTCCATGTTCAGTCATTGCCTCACCTCAGGCTATGTGCCTACTGAATGGTGCACAGTGATGGTTATCCCACTCCACAAAGGGGGTGCCACCACAGACCCCGGAAACTACTGCCCCATTAGCCTGATGAGCCTGGTCTGCAAGGCCATGGAACATATCATCTTGGAGCTTATAAACAAAGACATAGGTAACCTCCAAACTCTGGACCCCCACTCAGTTTGAGTTATTAAAAGGTAGATCATGTCTATGAAACCTAATTGACTTCTTTGAAGCAGAGACTAGAGCTGTAGATGAGGGCAAGGTAGTGCACACAGCCTATCTTGACCTCACCAAGGCTTTCAATACCATACCCCACTCTGAAATTATAGATAAACTCACTAAATTGGACATAAATCCCTATGTCACAAAATGGGTGGCCAACTGGCTCACTGATAGAACCCACACAGTAAAAGTAGCCGACTCCAAGTCCGACTTCAGACCAGTGATGAGTGGAGTACCACAGGGTTCGATCCTGAGTCCTCTCCTGTTCGGCATCTACTTCTCTGAAGTGCAGGCCAACCCAGAAGTTTCTTTGACTAACAAAGTTTGCAGATGACTGCAAACTGGGAGCCATAATAGAATCACCTAATGATGCAGACATTCTACAAAAGAACCTCACAGAGACAGATGCTTGGTGTCAAAGTCATGGCCTTAAGCTCAATGCCAAGAAGTGCATTGTCATCCCCTTTGGGAAAAATTCGGTACCCGTGAACTACCATATAGGTAGTAGCTCACTAAACACTGAAAGTGTGTTAAGAGACCTCGGAACACAGGTGGACAGTAGTCTCTCCTTTGATAACCACATCACCACAGTTGTCAGGAAATCCTTCTACATGGCACACCGCATCACAAAAGGGTTCTCCTCTAGAAAAGAGGAGGTCATTGTTCCTCTCTACTCATCCCAAATCAGACCCATTATAGAGTGCAATGCCCCATTTGGCATGTATCTCACAAGACACCTGCAACAATTGGAAAGGCCACAGAAATACCTCACTAAGAGGATTACCGGCCTCAAACAGATGTCATACGCAGACTGTCTCAAAAAACTCCAGCTCTACTCTGTCGCATATTGCCTACCCAGACGCAATCTCTGCCTAACATACAAAGCTATATCAAACCCAGAGCTGATGGACATGCAACACTTAAAGAAATCCCAATCTCTCTGAACTACACACTCCAGGGACCTAGACCTTGTCAGCACAATAAACAGAACATGCTGGAGCGATAGAGTCCTGTCCCAGAGACTTCCCATACTCTGGAACAAACTACCCATTCATGTCAAGAAAAGCTCCTCATTGGCCCTCTTTAAGAAAAATCTTGACGACTGGATGGGAAATAGAAAATTCACCCCGGGATCACTTCTGTGGCACTGCTTGACAGGGGCACAGGAAAATTATTTTCTTGAGTGGTGAAAGCCAGGTAACCTTTTTGGCTAGGCTTATATAGGCCCCAAGGCCGATAGCCTAATACCTACCTATGTGCTCAAAAGTCTGATTCTGTTCCAGAAAGTGATTTGAACATTCTGCAGATCAAGCGTTTTGCAGAAAGTGTCCAGTTGCTACATCTAATTCCCAGTTTTATGTCACATAATATGGATGAATATCTAAACCAAGTGTGAAATATGCATCAACCTGGACTTGATTGTACATGCCTATATGTTTAGTGTTGTATAATGCATGTCTATGGATTACCTGTGAATTCTGCATGCTAAACAGTCTCATAACAATTGTATGGTCTATTTCTCAAAGAGAGAGGATGTAGATCAAAGTGTAAAGAGTGTGTGCTTGTATCTTTAAGAAGCATGCAAGGCTGTATTTGTATGTATATAACCCACACAAGTGCAGAACCTTAATGTCATTTTGTAGAAGCAGCTAGGGAGTAAGCATGCATGATCATAGTCATTAATTGTATATAAGTTACTTAAGTTAGAGTCGAAAGTCAACAGTAGTAATGTGTTTGTATATAATAAAGCTGCTTAAATGGAACCCATGAAGATTTGTTTATTTGTGTCCTAACACGAAAACAACATATATATTCACTCATTAACTACTTATTCCCATATGCCATGGGCTTGTTCACATTTACAAAACATATTTTTAATCCCCACTTCCTTCTCCTCATGCCTCCAATAGCTATCTGTCTTTGTCTTCCACCATCTTTTCAATCTACATGGCATGTAGAACCAACAATGTAACCAGGCCACAAATCCTTATTCCTGAGTAGTATATTGGCTCTACCATCATGCTTCCACACCTATTCCAATGCCTCATTTCCCTTTTTGAAATCTTCCTTCTCTTGCTAGATGTTTCTTCATTTTATCTACTGTTTTCCTTCTCCTTCCTGTTTCCCCACACCCTTATATAGATCACTGCTCCTCTGATTTTTCTTTCTAAACTTCCCATTATGATAGGATATCTCTTATGTTTCTGGTCTTGGTGCTTCTCTTCCCTTAATGCTTTTCCAAGTTCCTCAAACTTCTGTTTCTCCATTGTACTTCTCAACCACCCTCCTCCTTATCATGTTATTATCTGGTTTGTTATTGTCAGAGTTATAAGAAGTGCAAGGCAAGGGAGCAGATTCACCAATTCCTACCTTCTGTGGGTTTCTGAGCAGTTTGACAGGATGGAGATTTCTTAACAGTTTAACACCTTACAAGCTTTCATTAAGTAACGAAGATCTATTAATGGAATATTGTAGACTGTCAAACTGTTCCTTTCTATCGAATGTAGTTATTAGGATGCTATATAATAACGTGTTACTATGCAAAAAAACAGTATGACAGTCCAGAAGATGTTACTAGGTAATTGGAGTTACTTACAGACAGAGTGTCTGGGTCACCAAACTCCATTGCCACAGCCCTGATTGTTGTTCACCCTGATATTGTCATCATGTTATTTTCTTTATGTTATCATTCCTTTCCTCACACTCATTTCTCTCCATTCTAACTTCTATTCCATACAGACCTTCGGGTCAACTTGTTTAATAATCCTCTGTGCTGTAGTCCTCATGTCTTCTTTGCTGTTTATTCTACTCTGCCATTTTGCACCCCCCCCCCCCACCCTCTCTTACTTCTCCCATTTTCATAGCCATCTGCCTTTCAGGTAGACACTGGTATATGTTATATGCCTTAGTATATATACCTCTCTAAGCCTGGAGGCCCCATTCCCTCCATCACTTCTTCTAATGTGTAGTCTTATCCAAGCTAGCCTTCAGCAATTTTTCCACCATATGAATCTGCCACACATGTTTTGAATCAGGTATGTGCTATAATATGTAGCTCACCTTGAGACTGCTCATGATGCTGATTAGGTTCATTTGTCCAATCATGAAACTATCTTTCATTCTCCCATTCTTTAGCAGCTGTGTCACTTCACTGTCCAGCTTTGTGTACCTGATCTCCCTCACATTGTCTTCCACATCCTCACACATCTAATTCTATGTATTTGATCTCTGGTTTTGTAGGAATCAAGGGTCCTCTGTCTTTTTTCATCTGCTCTGTCTATTCTTATAAGTCTTTTTGAGATTGTAATCTAAGTCTACTTTTATCTTAAATGTCTCAAGCTTTTCACTCAAAATGATGCAGTCATCTGTAAAGAATGAATGACAGCTCACCCCTCCTCTCTTATTCTCCTTTAATGACCTCTTGATTTCCACATCCATCACTTCCAAGACATGACAAAAGTCACCTTTTTCTCATTTTTCTCTGAATTTGCAGTGCCTATGTGACCTGCCTCTACACCCGAGATCTTTGTGATGGCTTGAGATACATGCCCTATATCCACATTTTACATCTCTCCTCATTCGCATTGCCTTTTCATCTCCTCATCAGGAATCTGGACTAACAAATTAAAGACTGTACTGTTGACAAATGCTACTACTTCTACTGAATCATAGTTCATTGCCTGCTACTGTCTACAAACCTTATCACACAACATGAGGGGCAACTGACATCATCCCTTTATAGGTTCATAGGTTCATAGGTTCATACTAGGCTATCTGCCCGAGGGCATTTACAAGCCTAGCCCATAGTTTTGTGGCTTACGCCACCCCTTTAGTATGGGGAACTATACCCATTATTTTGCTGTGCCTCTGTTGAGCAGTGACACTGAGGTAATCCCTGGGGTATATCTGCGATCTCCCATCCATTGGTCAAGATTTCTCTTGAACAAGGCCAGCGAAGTGCTCTGCCTCACATATACCGGGATTTTATTCCACAGCATAGGGAGTCTTTGGGTGATGATAAAGTGAAAAGCTTGAGTGAATCACATCCACCCTTTTTCTATGAATTTTGACAACAACTATACCATTCTGCTTGCCAGTATTTTTGCTGAATTTCCCCATCTGTATTAATTATGGATATTGGTCTCACTGTCCATATATCTGTTGTTTACTTTTTTTGTATTTAATATTAAAATTAATTGTGCTTCTTCCACTGATGTGAGTTAAAGCTCTGCCTCCCTTGCTTCGTTATATATGCTTGCCAATTCCTCTCTTATTTTTTTTACTATGTTATACTATTCTGTTAGGTACGAGTCAGTCCCTACCACTTTTGTAATCTTTGCCTTGTAATGACTTTACTTATTTCTTCCATCATTGTGAGGCTATCTAGCTCCCTTCTGTCCTCATCTTCTATGAGGACTGTTCCCTGACACTTCAGTCATCTCTCCTTCTTCACTCATCTGTTTGTATATGCTGTCAAAAAATGTGCAATTTCTTGTTTCAGGTTTTCCACTTTATCTACCATCACTTTCCTAACATCTTTTTTTTCATTTTCAATTTCTAAGTGAAGGCTGTCCCTGTCTCCTCCAGTGCCTCCACTAAAGCCACCATCTGCTTACCTGCTCTTTATAAAATCTTGGTTACCTCCATTTCTCATTATTTCCCATTAGACTAGACTTTTCCATTTCCTGCTCCTTGCTACTCCCATTTCTGCCTATTCATTTCTGTATAATTTCCTCACCTCCCTTCCTCCAGCATGATACACCATGTAATAACTGCTCTTATTCCATTTCCACTCTGAGGTTCCTCTGTCTCTCCCTACTGTGTTATTTTATGGCCCTGTTCTTGTCTTTCCATCTTATCAAGTTGATGTTGCAGTCTTCACATTATCTCTATTTAAGCTACTGCTCATTCTTTCCCATTCTGTAAAAAATCCACCAAAGAATCCCTCTCCATTCTTGTTGAAAGGCTATATGTTGTTTTTCTCCTTCAAAGTTTCTTTTCCAGAATATCCACCAACTTTCATATTTCTGCATTCTTGCCCCTTGCCATCACTTAGCATCAACACTCCTGTCTTCTCTTACCTGTTGCACACTCATCATACACTATTAAAGATATTATTTCCTTTTAATTCTGTTAACTTCCCTCATCTTTAATTTCATTTTGTTTTGTATCAGGCAAATACTTGTATCCAGCATGGTGTATCTTCTGAATATTCTGCTCCTTTTTGTAGGATTTGAGCTAAATCTACGTCCATGCTTTTATTAACACCACCCCATCTCAGACTAGATGGCAATCTTCCACTACCATATTTGAGCATCTATGATGTCTACACCAACTAGAACTTTGGCTGCTTCAGTTTCTTCCACTTCCTGTGTCCCTTGATCTAGGTGCACTGCCCATCTCTCTTCTTCTGCCAGCTCTTGTTTTGTTCTGCAGAATTTTCCCCTGTGTTATCCTACTGCTTCTTTTATCTGTTGCCTGATTCTCTTGGTTGGATCCCCTCCCTGTCTTCCTGCATGTCTCTTTTGTCTTCCATTTTCACTATATTCCTGGATTTCTGTATTCCATACAGTTCTTTACTCACTGACGTCTCTTCTCTCTTTCCTTCCCCATGCTGTTTTCTCATTTCTGTGCCTATATATTACCCTTGCCTTCTTCTACCTTTAGTTTTCTCTTCATTGTTTCATTCTGCTTAACTTGCTTTTTTGTCTTTATGTTTAGGTATGTGCTTGTCCCTATAGTAGTGTCTAGTCCTTGCTCCTAAACTTGTTTAACTTTCCACTGTCAACGTTTTCATTTTGTCTTCCATGAACTGCTTCCTCCTCATTTTCATCTACTTTCATGTCCCTGTCTCTTCCTTCCCTCTAAAGTTTCACATTTACCATGCCCTCCTGTTTCCTTTCACGTTTTTTATCTATTCCTCTATCTACCATTATTTATAGCATCCTCTATATACTCACTGCTTTGCGTGCCTCAGCCTTCGTTTCCACATTCAATTTGTCATGGATTTTAATCTACCTTCCCTTCCATATCCACTCCCTTTAGAAGAGCACTCGGAATGACAGGAAGATCAGGAAAGGTATAGATGCATCTTCCTCTCCACTGAAAGCTGAAAGCATCTTTTCTACAGGCTGAGGGCCAAGGGTCCATCATGCAAAGGAGGAGAAACTGTTTGTTGGTCTCTGAAGCAAAGAAGTATATCTGAGGTGTTTTCCAATGGTAGAGGATGTCAAGAAAACCTGTCTGTTGAGGGACCATTTGTGAAGATCCTCTAATGTGCCGATTAGTGTGCCTGCCAATGTATTGTCTTGTGATAGAATGTATGTGGCTACTAAAGGCATGTTTGTCTCTGTGGCAATCCCCCAAGTCATCTGTGCTAATCTGCAGAGTTAGTAAGACCTGGTTCCTCGTCTGTTTATGTACCATATGACTGTGGTGGTGTCTTTGAGCACTCTTAGGGAACCAGGCCTCCAGACATGTGGAAAGACTTGAATATCTTGAATGAGGACCCTCATCTCCTTCATGCTGATGTGCTCCTTTAGTAGTTTTGGTTGTCATCTGCCCTGAACCTAGAGTTTGTCCATGTCTGGGCTGCCCATGCCTCATCTGTGTGCATTTGTTGAACTGAAAGTGGTGGGGTTTAGGGAAGTCCTGGGTTGAACATTACCTTGTACCTTCACCGTATTCTGAAAGGCACTGCACTTTTTCCTGAGGCAGATAGCCCTTCATCTTTATGGTATCCAGTCTGCAGCCAAGGAAAACAAAGTTGTGAGCTGGCTGCAATGAGGACATCTTGTAGCTGATGGTGAACTCCAACTGTGCGAGGAGGTTGAAGGTTAGTTGGAGGTGTTGTAGAAGTATATGAGGAGAGGAGGTTTGGATTAATGTCATCTACAGAGGGAAAATCATTATCATGTGACTTTAACTAAACCTCTATATAAATGTAGTTACAAGATGATTGTATATGCTGATGAAGGGTAGTGAACCCGAAAGCTTCGTTTATTAAATTTGGCGTTTTTGTGATGAACTTTTGTGTCTTATGAGACAAGGTAACAGCAGGATTACTGTGCCTGGAGGGTGAGAGTGTTGGGACCAAACCATTTCAGGTACCAATGGATTTTCCTCATATGAGTCTGGCTAAAGGAAACATTGGAATAGCTGCTACCAGGAATTTTAAGGCCCTTAGTATTTGTCTTGTAGGGCATTGGCTGCAGAAGTTCAGATTGCAAAAGTATTCTGAAAGGCACTGCACTTTTTCCTGAGGCAGATAGCCCTTCATCTTTATGGTATCCAGTCTGCAGCCAAGGAAAACAAAGTTGTGAGCTGGCTGCAATGAGGACATCTTGTAGCTGATGGTGAACTCCAACTGTGCGAGGAGGTTGAAGGTTAGTTGGAGGTGTTGTAGAAGTATATGAGGAGAGGAGGTTTGGATTAATGTCATCTACAGAGGGAAAAATCTAGATTCTCTGTGTTCAACAGAAGGCAATTTCTAGTGCCAGACACCTTCTGAAAATTCCTGGTGCTGTGCAAAGTCCAAAAGGCAAGGCAGTAAACTGAAAGTGAGATGACCCAACACAAAATTACCTGCAAGGAGTTGGGGGGTGAATTGGAAAATGGAGGTAGACATCTTTTAGATCTAGAGATACTAGAAAAGTCTGAGGTAGAATGTGTTCAGGGAAAACATTTTGAAAGCTGGCACTTTCAAAAAAGTACTTAGCAGAGAGATCTATTGAGTCTCAATCTTCCTTCTTTCCTTGGTACTATGAAAAGTCTATAGTAAATGCCCTTTCCCACAAATTCCTGGGGTACTGGTTCTATTGTGCCTCATGCCTGCAATTCCCATAGGATGGGTGGAAGCAGGTGCATCTGGTTGTGAAAAGGGGGTGGCATGCCTTTACAGGAGGGATTTCCATCCAGGATTGGTGTTTTTTTTTTATATTTGAAATAACCCATGGTCTGTGGTAATCTTTTCCAAGCTGGAGATTGACTGGATGAGCATTTTTGAGATTGAAAGAGTCTGGTTGGGGGAAGGGTGGGTGGGTGTGAGACATTGTAGACAGTCACAGAGACTTGTCTTCAAAGGGAGGCCTACTAGAAGAGGAATCTCTCATTGGTTCTCTGTGAATGTCTTTCTTGGTGACCGTTTTTGTTTCTGGAAGTATCTGAGATCTCTTCTAACAAAAGAGTTGGGTTTTGTAGGGTAATTCATCTGGTTCCTGGGTATAGAGGTTAATAGAAGCTGTCTGCAGTACTTCTTGATTTTATCCTGTTCTTGAACTGTTTTGAAAAAAAAAAATTGGCTCCTCGAGGTCCAAACAGGAAGTTTTTGTCTAAAGGGAAATCTATAATTTTAGCTTTCAGGTCTTCAGGTATTGGTTATTTGTACAACCCTGCATACCGCTGAAGATGGAACCAGTGGCAGTTGATCTGGATGAGGCCTCTACAACATCATAACTACATTTAACACTGGGTCTGGCTACTTGTGTAGCCTGATGAAGTAAAGGCAATATTTGTTGTTTAAAATCAGTCCCTTGTGGGTCTACCACTACCTTGTTTAAGGAATTGAGGATGGATATCAAATACTTGATAAAAGTAGAGGAGGTATAAACCTTTTTACCCCCCCTATCCATAACTCTACTAACCCTGTCTAAAGGAAGAGCATTGGCACTGGGTAGAAGCTTAGAAGATTTATCGGAACAGAGAGAGAGATATACTGCAGAGGGGTATGGCACAGGATTTTTAAACAAGAATTTAAAATCATCATGGACTTCATAAAATCTATCTCACCTTTTGGGACAGGAGTCTGCAACTTAGGGGTGATAGAATTGGCTTGAAAGGCATCCAAGAAGGCCTTAAGAATGAGGAACTTGGGAAGAGTTGGATGTGCCTATTTCCAAGAGGTTGTAGTATCTTTTCCAAACCTCTGCAATTTGCCTAAACTCCCACTCAGAATATTTTTTCATGTTTAATATTGTCTCTCCAAAAGAACCTTCCTCCACAGGACAGTTAAGACAGAGAGAGAGAGTCTTCATCCTCTGAGCGGAATTAGGAATGGATGTGAGATGAATATGAAGCCTCATCTCCAGGAGATGAATCTACAGCAATCTTTTGGGATGAAGGAGCTGGGACAAAAAGGATGGTGACTTCAGAGCCATAATGGCCTTGCACAGGCCTTGAGAACAATCTCTACATTCCTTCTCCCTAGAAGGAGGGAGATGAGGGTGATAAGTTACATGTTTAGTTTTTTGGTGTTTCTTTTTTGGAGTGACATCCTCCTGAACCAAACATGGTGTTTCAGATCCCTGAAGTATCCCAGTAAGTTTATTTGGGATCTCCTCCCTAACTAGTACCTGGATAATGCCCTTGGGACCCTACAAGATAATGATACATGGTTTGGCTTTAGCCAGGGGGGTTGTCAACTGTAATAGCTACCAACACCATACCAGCCTCTGACAGGATCTTGGTAGAAGGCATCTGGGAAGGAACCAGACATAACATGGGTTCTGAAATCTCAGCAGGTACATCAGAGTCAGAAAGATATGACTGCATTTCTGACCTAGGTATTTTTAGCTTCATTTTAACTGATAGCAGTACATCTGGGGAAGCAGCATCTACCATCTTAGAGTGGACCAAGCATTTAAGACATTGTGTCTTCAGAAAAGTACTGAGCAAGGAGAAACAAGATCATAACAACTTAGGTACAAATGATTGGCAAATGGAACAGGCCTTGTAGTTACATTTTTCTCCTAAGCAGAAAAGACAGTGGATACACAAGTCTTTGTATGAAATTTTGCAACTACATTTACACTTACCTCTCCTAGCTGACATCTAATACTGGAAAAAAATAGCACTTTAGAAAAGCAAAGAAATGTCCACACACATGGCTAACCAACATTATAATGTCAATTTGAATCTAAGTAGTTGTAAACAGATGGTGATAGCGAAGTTTCACAGATTGAGGAATGATCAAGTAGGTTGAATTGCAGTTGGATTTGTACAAAACCTTATTAAGTGAAATACATGTGTTTTGTAATATATATATTATTGTTAAGGTAAAGTTTCCTTTGTAATTTGTGCAGTGTTGAGCGTGTAAGGGAAATAAAGCATTAGACAATGAATTCAGAGTGTGTAAATTTTGTTCCTGGTACAACTGGAAATGTGCACAGAACTGTGAGGCCCCAAAAAAGGAAGAAAGCTGTTATGGGTGGACAGATATCAGTATTATTTGGAAAAATGTACTGAGTATAGGAATTACTGGTATTGTACAAGGAAAAGTTAAAACAAGTGTAAAGGATAATGTATTACTAAGATAGTTGTTTAATGGGGAAAGGTTAGAGAAAAGTATAGGTCATTTTCATGCAGCAGATCCAGTGAAAGTGGAGGTTTTTAAAGTTCATGAAAAATTAAAAGACATGCAGAAAAGTCAGTTGAAGACCCTTGGAAAATAGTATCAGAAGTGCTTTCAAGTACCTCAACATGTATTGTGGAAACATTACCAAACACTACAGCCCTTAAACAGTCTGCTACTAGAGTAAGACAGAAGAAAAGGAAGCAGATGTTCTCCGATGTATGTTCATTGAGAGACTTGACAGTTGGAATGCTTTCTATAAAGAACGGTCAATTTATAACTGAACATACAGCTTTAAACAATTCAGTTCTTAATAATGTTATAATTACTACTGATGATGTGTTCTGCTGAATTCATTCTTGTAGATGGTACATTCCCTATAAGTACAAAGGAATGTAAACAAATCTACAGTATTCATTGTTGCTTCCAAGGAGAAGTGAATGGAAAAATTATCCCAGCTGTGTATGGTATCTTAACTTCTAAATCAGAGGATAGTTATGACATATTTTGGAATTTGTGCATTGCTGCTATGTTCCCGTTTTAGTTTACAGTTAAACCCACACATGGTTTTAAGTGATTTTGAAAAGGGAGCTGTTGATAGCATTAATCATAATTTACCCAATAGTCTAGCAAAAGGTTATTGGTTTGATCTTTGTCAAATTATTTGTAGACAAATACAAAAGTTACATTTGGCATCAGAGTTTGAAAGCACAACTCACAATGCTTTGTAAACAGATTCCTGCATTAGCTTTTGTGCTGCCTGATTGCTTAGCATCTACATTTGCAGATATAGAAACTAAAAAGCCTGAAGCTGGCAAAGCATTATGTGTTTTTTCAAAGATAATTGCATTCTTGGCAAATCAACACATTATAGCATATTTAGTGCTGCATCTGAAGGAATACCTCCACTTTTTGAAGTAAGCTTTTGGAATCAGTGGGTTACCTGTAGTTTAGGTTATTTTAGAAGTTTTACATGCTATACTAAGTTGGAACAAAACCACTTGGAAGACTTAAAAAGTAGATTTCTATGTTATTTGCCTCCTTCACCCAAGAGACATCACTTAATTGATAAAGAATCTATTTTTGCACATCTATTATCTTGTTGGGAGCAGTTACCTGCATGAGGATTTATAGAATTAGTTGCTCAATACTGTGCATTCTAACATGTTGTCGGCTTAAGATGACTATAGCAGCCGTTAATTAAAAGTGAGTCAACAGAATATGGCATGTTACTTTAACAAATATCAGCATTGAATACTGTGATCAAAATCAGAAAAGCACATTAACACTTACTCACAAGGATAACACAGATTGGTTTTGGGGTGACACAGGCAAGTGAAAAAAAATATTAGAGAAAATGATCTATTGAGTACTACATATAAATGGAGAATAATGTAAGACTGCTTCTAGCAAGGTTAAGTGGGATTGCAATACACATACTGGTGAAAAGTAGAAAGAAAACTGCAAAATGCGAATGTTACAACAAACAAAAAATGCAAACGTTAGGACAAAAACAAAGAAAAAAGCAACCATTTGTATTTCAAAAAAATATATAGAATATCAACACTTTGCATTAGTTATTTTCGATATTTAGTTAAAACAGTTTTTTTACATTTAATATTAACTGATATTTTTAACAAAAGATTTTGCCTTTCTTCACATTTTGATAATAAACCTATATACATGGATTCACTTCACAATGCCGAATTTCCAAAAGATCGAATTTCATATGACTGAGACCATATGATCAAACTTTCGGAACCTCAACATTGTAAAATAAATCCACAAAAACAAAAAAAAAAAAAACTTTCTCACCATTATTGCAGGGGAGCCCCCGCTACATAAATATACCAACTCCAAGATCGCACTACAGTGAGGAAAAGGGAAATCTCCCATTCCACGCTGTATGCAGATCTCTGTTCACAATGCAATATATATCTATATCTATTAAATACAAAGAAAATACCTTATATGTAAAAATGACTTTGTAAATATCAAAAAATAAAAAAGAGAAACGACACTGAGGTGAAAATAGAAGTTATGTTCTTACCATAACGTTCCATGTTAGTTGTCTTCTTCTCGCCTTCTTCTTGCTGGATGGGTTTGGAGCCGACCTCGCCCGACTCGCCACTCTAAAAGCTCGAGAGTTGGTTCCACCGGCTCGAGGCTCCCCCTATATCCCACAATGCTAGGCGTGAGTTACCTCAGATCTCGTTTGTATGCTAGGCACTGCCTATAACAGTAGTAAAATAACTAGTAACAAAGTCCACCTCTATAAACAAGGGAGAAGGGTGACCTACATCCTGATCCAGGAAATATGCACAGCAGAGCATATACCTAAAGTAAAGAGGTGGTAGAAAGAGAGGTCACAATCAAAACTCCTCTAGGTCTGTCCAGGCCAGTGGGAAGGAGGGTGGGACGCAAGAAGAAGGCGAGAAGAAGACAACTAACATGGAATGTTATGGTAAGAACATAACTTCTATATGTTAAGTTGTCTATCTCGCCTTCATTCTTGCTGGATGGGACCGCCCCTAGCACCTTGTCCCGGGTGGCCTAACGGAACAGACTCTTGAGAACAGTGGAACCAAAGTTAGCTCTATGTCTAGAGGCTAAATCCAACTTATAATGAGAAATGAAAGTGTGAGGAGTAGCCCAAGTAGCCGCTGCACAAATGGTGTCAATAGGCAGTCTATCTTGGAAGGCTATAGAAGTAGCCAAGGCTCTGGTAGAATGGGCTTTAGGTTTGCTAGGCAGCTTTTGGTGTCTAATTTCATACACAAGGGAAATCAGGGATGTTAGCCATCTGGATAATGATACCTTTGAAACTGAAAGTCCCTTTCTGCCTTCTGCATAAGAGACGAACAGCTGGTCAGATTTTCTGAATTGTTTTGTTCTATCCAAATAGTACCTTAACTGACGATGAACATCTAGCCAATGTAATCTTTGTTCAGATCTGTTTGAATATTCTGGAAAAAACACCGGGAGGTCAATGCTTTGATTTAGGTTAGCCGTGGAGGCTATTTTAGGTAAAAAGGACGGGTTGGTTCGTAAGCATACTCTGTCCTTATGGAACAACAGATAAGGAGGTCGACAGCTGAGTGCATGAAGTTCTGAAACTCTTCTAGCTGAAGTAATAGCTACTAGAAAGAGAGTCTTCCATGATAGTAATTTTAAAGAACAGGAGGATGCAGGTTCGAAAGGGGAGAGAATTAAAGAACTGAGAACTAAATTTAGGTCCCAAGGAGGAGGAGGATTTCTTACCGGAGGTCTGAGTAGAAAAACTCCCTTCAAAAAGGCTTTGCAAAGCTTGTGGGACATGATGGCAGAATCTGAAATACCCACATGAAAGTTAGAAATAGCTGCCAATTGAACTTTAAGAGTAGAAGGAGATGAACCTGCATGGAAGAGTTCAGCTAGAAAATCAAGGACCATTTGGATGGAAGCAGTGAAAGGATCTATTTCCTTCCTTGAGCCCAATAGGCTAAACGCTTCCACTTACTCAAATAAATCTTCGAGTGGAAGATTTATGGAAGCTATCAAAATATCTCGAACAGAGTGAGATATTTGAGGAAGCCTGGCTAAAGTTGGAATTGGAGGAACCAAGCAGTGAGGTTCAGAGAGGGAAGGGAGCGATGAAACTGACCCGACTGATGGATCAAAAGATCTGGAACTAGGTCCAGATGCCAAGGTCGCTCCAACAGAAACTGATGTAGAAAGGGGAACCAAACCTGTCAAGGCCAGTAAGGAGCAATGAGGATCAAGGAGGCCTTCTGAGCGATAGCTTTCTGTATCACTTGAGAGATTAGTGGGAAGGGAGGAAATGCATACAGAAGTCCCCGGGGCCAAACTTGGACTAGAGCGCCTCTGCTGGGTTGGCCTGGTAGGGAATAGGGTGAAATAATCTCTGCACTTGCTGTTTTGGGGAGTAGCAAAAAGATCGCAGCAAGGCTGACCCCACTTGAGAAAAATTTCTCTCACTACAGAGTCTTTCAGAGACCACTCGTGAGGCATGAGGATAGCTCTGCTCAACTTGTCCGCAATTTGATTGGACTTCCGGGATGTGCGTTGCTATCAGAAACCGCTGAGAAGAAATCGCCCATTGCCACAGTCTGAGTGCTTCTCGACACAGGGGTAGGACCTGGTTCCGCCTTGTTTGTTGATATACCACACTACAGACATATTGTCCGTCTGGATTGCTATCGCTCCCAAGGGAAGAGAGTCTTGAAGGGCTTGCAATGCTAAAAGCACTGCTCTCATCTCTAGAACATTTATGTGCAAGTGGCATTCGCCTGGTTGCCATGTGCCCTGGACAGTTCTGCCCTGATAATGCCCCCACCCGATCAGGGAGGCGTCCGTTGTCGGAGTAGCGACCCGAGGGCAAGGAACAAAGGGTCTTCCCAATAAGAGCTGAGGGGAAGACATCCACCACAGAAGATGATTTCTGCATGTTTGTGTGATTATAATGGTGTGAGACATTGGAAGTTGCTGGTACGACCATTGCGTGAAGAGCATCCATTGAAGGATTCTCATGTGGAATCTGGCTAATGGAAGCAGAGGTATGGCAGCCGCCATAATCCCCAACACTTTCAGAACTAACCTGGCTTTGATTCTGTTGCTGCTGAAGAGGAGCGAGACCATTTTGTGTATGTCTGTTATTCTCTGATCTGTTAGTCTCGCAGACATGTTGATTGTGTCTAGATTTGCGCCTATGAAGGTAATAGTACGACAAGGCGACAAAACAGACTTTTCAAATTTATTGAAATGCCTAAATTTCGACAAGTGCGAAAGGTGTAGTCCCTGGCCATTAGAAGAAGATGCTTGGTGGGGCTGTAAGGAGCCAGTCGTCCAAATATGGAAACACCTGGAATCCTTGTCGTCTCAGGTGAGAAGCTACCACTGCCATGCATTTGGTAAACACCCGGGGGGCAGTGGTGAGACCAAAGGGCAGGGCCCTGAATTGAAAATGACTGGTTCCCAGCCTGAAGCGGAGGAATCTTCTGGAGCGTCTTTTCATTTTTATGTGATAGTACGCATCCTGAAGATCTATAGAGCACATCCAGCTTCCCTTTCCCAAAAGGGGAAGGATGGACTGCAGCGTGACCATCTGAAATCTTGTTTTCTTGACTGACTTTTTCAAGATACTGAGATCCAAAATTCGTCTCCAGTCCCCTGTTTTCTTTGGAACTAAAAAGAACCTGGAGTAGATTCCGGATCCTTGCTGGTCTGCTGGAACTGGCTGAATTGCTCTTTTTGCAAGCAGCTTTGAAATTTCCAAAGCTGCAAGATCCCTTTGAGCGGGTGGAACATCTGGAAGGGATGTTTTTGATTGGTTTGGAATGCGAAAGAAGGGAATGGAATAACCCTCGGAAATGATGGACTGTACCCATTTGTCTTGAGTCAGGGATAGCCAGGCTTTTGGGTACAGTGACAATCTTCCCCCGACTGCCTCCGAAGGTAGGCAGTCGGGCAACACCTCAGGGATGCTGAAAGGGCTTATCAGAGAAGACTTCACGATTGCCCTGGTTCTGCGGACCCCCCCTGCCTCTAGGGCGACGTCTACCATTGTTGTTCCCCTCTGCCTCTGGCGGGAACCGACTTTGTGCGTCAGGCGAAGTCCCTTGAGATTGTTTACGGAACCACATTTTCCCACTTTTCTGGCCTTTGGGGTAAGGCCTAGAAGGAGTAGAAAACGGACTCCGACGGCAGAAAGAGTCTTGCCATCTGTCTCGCACCTAGTCAAGGTTTCTTTCACTTGAGGACCAAAAAGAGATGATCCATCAAACGGGAATTAGTGAAAGACGCTTTAAAGGGGTCCGCAGTTGCATAACCGCATCCAGGCGTGCCTGCGTAAGGCCACACCTGTCCCTGCGGCCCTGCTCGCTCCATCAGCCGCATAAGAAAGGAGGCGCATGGAGGAGTTAGCTATGGAGTTCAGGGTAGCCAGCTGAGTGTTCATCTTGTCCTGAAAACCCGCAGCTGTAGGATCCTTCAACATATCACTCGCTTCCTTGATCAAGTCCCTTTGAAGACGCAGTAAAATGGCATAGGTAGTTCAGCGAACGCATTGCAAAGGTCGCTGACGAAAACATCCGCTTCCGCACCTGTCCATAGACCTGGATTCCTTGTTAGGTGGATGGACAGGCACCGAAGGATCAGCTAGTTCCTTCTTGGTGGCAGCAGCTACCACCATAGCATCCACAGAAACACCTTTTGTGAGAAATTGCTTGTCAGTTGGTGCTGTTATAAATTTGGAGGGTCTCCTGGGGTAGGGTCCACTGAATCAGGAGCCGCCCAGGCCTTCTTTGCAACCACCTGCATGAGGGGATCAAAGGGGGACACCCAGGAGGTGGAAGGACGAGAGCCAAACGGCTCAAGAGACACAGATTCATCCTCCGAAGGGTTAAGGGTTGGCCAATTTCCCTCTGTTTCAGGATCTCTAGAATGTCTGCGAAAGAGACATCTTCAGAAGGGGAACGGGGAACCCTCGAATCCTCTAAATCTGTGTCAGAGGTGACAGACTCAGGTGAGTCTAAGTGCTTCCTCTTACACTTTCTCTTCCTAGGGGGCTCCCCTGCCAATTCAGGAGAGGCCTCGAAGAGGATGAGATCCCACAGGGGATTCTTGAGGAGCTTGCTCTCTGCGGTCTGGGATGAGGGAGTGAGTCGACATAACCAAAGGCACCGAAGTGGGAGGGGCGGACAGAGCCGACTGTGGAGTTGAACAAGGTTCCAACACACTCCGCATGACCTCGAATGCACCCCTGTCAGGCAGAGCCAGAGGTCCCCGCTCCGAGAAGCTGAGAACCTCCCTCGGCACCGACAGAGATGGCTCCGAGGCCGATGTCGGAGCCAAACTCACCAGCGCCGAAGCACCGAGAGGGAGAGGGGGGTCGGACAAGGGTCCAATGCCACTCACCCCCTCGGAGCCGATGAGGGAAGTCCGGCGCCGAGATTCTTCAAAGGAAGAAATCGGAGCCGACGACGGAGCCGAAGACAAATGTATCGGCTCCGATGCTACCACAGTCTCGGTTCCGAGATGCCCCAGCTCCGAGCTCAAAGGAGTCGGAGGAGGAATATTAATTGGAACAAGCTGAGGCATCGACTGATGAGTCGGACTCTGGAGCATTTGGGCCAGTGCCTCGGACTTCAAAAGTCTACTCACTACCCTCTGTAGGTCGTGATCTGATAGCCTCGATGACCTGGAGGAGTGAGATCTATGGCTCCGTTCAGACAGCAGGGGAGACGCTGGAGCCGAATGAACGGAGCCAAGGGACGGTGACCTCAATCTCTTTCTAGATGTCGGCTCCGATGGTATGATCGGAGCCGACCCATGACTCTCTAATGCCTCGGCTCTGGCCGGAGCCGAGGAAACCACTGAAACAGCAGTCACAGACTCATCGGCTCCAGCCGGAGCCGATGAAGCAGTAGGCTTCAAAGCCTTAGGCCTCGACTCTGAAGCTGGAGCCGAGGTCCTAGAAGCCTTAGAAGGTTTCCCAGAAGACACAGGAAGGGAACCTTCAGGCTTAATTAAACCCCTCAAAATGAGTTTATTTTTTCTCTCCTGCAGGACTCTAGGACTGAAGCCATGGCATACAGCACAAGAGTCCTGCAGGTGTAAAGGTCCCAGGCAGTACACACAAGAAATGTGACCGTCTGTCAGAGACATTTTCTGACAGCACGAGTCACACTTCTTGAAGCCTGAGACCTTTGTATCCTTGGACATACTCAAGGAACCTGAAGTGTAATCACAGACAAAAACACACACACACAGATTACACTGAAGGATTAAAAGGGAATTATTTAAAAACTAAAGGTGAGTTAATAAAAATCCCTAAGTAAACACACACACACCCTAAGGAAAGGGAGGAAGGACCCGAAGGCCTTAGGGAAGAACTATATGTTCTTTATAAAGAAGGGGGCTGGAAACTTAAGGTAGTAAGGGATAAGTAAGTCCACTAGACTAAGGGGAAATAAAAACACTAACTAGTCTAAATTAAGGAATTTAAACTATTCTAACTTTCACTAACCTGGAGCCAGTAGAAAACACACCTCGATCGCTGTAGCGGCAAACGAGATCTGAGGTAACTCACGCCTAGCATTGTGGGATATAGGGGGAGCCTAGAGCCGGTGGAACCAACTCTCGAGCTTTTAGAGTGGCCGAGTCGGAGCCGAGGTCGGCTCCGAACCCATCCAGCAAGAATGAAGGCGAGATAGACAACTTAACATCTGTGGTTAAGCACTTTTATTCTGTAAGACTGTCAGAACTTCATCAGAACTAATACTGTAAAGTAAAACTGTGTAATAAGTAATATAACAAGTGCACACTGTTTAAAAATGGTTGACAACATCAATACCCAACAGAAGGATATCAAAACAGAAATTAGCCCATCAGCAATATAGAAACAACCAGCTGTAAATACAGTAGATAATCAAAAAGAGTGGGGCATGTCCAAATAGGCTCATGCAAACCAGTGTAATGCACATTTGAGATTCAAGTTCTCATTCTGTCCCGGAACCATCTCAGCATTTAAAAGTAACTGCCAACAGAATTCGTTTAGCTGCAGAAAAGTGTCAAAGTCACCAAAAAACTGACAGTTTTCTGTTATTTGATCACAGAAATGCCACCTGCTCATGAGAAACCCTCTATTTTCACAGTATCATAAAATGTGTCACTGGTTCTTCCTCTAACTACAAATCAGCTTTTCCCTGACACAAATAATGATTTGTAAGCTTAATTTGCAGAGCTAACTACATTTTGCATACACTGGGTGACTAAAATACATGGAGAGAACAAAACCTCTGCAGGATGAATTGAAAAGCCTCCCTTAAACCATATACCATTCAGTGCTCTTTTTTCTCTCTCTTGCTTTTTGTATAAATGGCATGCTATTTTTGGCAATTTTGCCTATAAAACTTAGACCTGGGGATTCAATAAATTCCACGTAGGCTTCACACAAAGCTAACAAGGAGTTTACATGTTAGTGCGATGAGAAGCAGTGCTAATCATGTATTCATGCTGCTCCTTGCACTTACACAAATGCATGCATGGTTTCATGGCCAGCAACAGTGTAGTTGGCCAGGAAATCATGCAGAGCAGCGTGAACACAGAAAGTAAATGCATTTTCATTTGCTTACAGGCAAACGTGCTCAGCAAGATTGAGCAGACAGCCACAATGACTACCACGGCTGAAAATATTGCAGTATACCAGCAGTAATAACACAGTTAAGAAAAGTATACTCAATGCAATGTACACTAAAAAATTTTTTGAAGAATGAAATATGGGGTGGATGGGAAGGGCAAATACAAGGAAACTTACACTGGGTAGGGAAAGTGTGCTGATGAAGATGGGCACAGACATGCATGACAGGAATGAAGAACAAGGAAGAGGGCATGGTAAGTACGACAATGTCCTCAAGCTAGGATATGTCAATGAATGTACACTTCCAGCACAAGTCAGCGGCATAACATTAATCCCATATACAGATAACACTGTACATACTACTTTTTAAACCTTCTGAGCAAGTATATTATGATGTAAACACACATTATAGTAAATATGTTGTTGTTGTTGTTGTTGTTTGTCTTTCGGCTTTTCCCGGTAAGGGGTCGCCACAGCGGAACTCCAGTCCACTAATGATTGGCAGTAGATTTTTATGAAATGCTGAGGTGCCAGCTCGACGCCCAACCTTCAACGAAGGCACGCCCATTTATGCCCGCATGTCTTTCGAATGCTACCCAACCGTGGGGAGGACATGCAGACTCCACACAGAAGGCACTCCCAAGCCAAGCCGAGAATCGAACGGGAGAACCTCTTGCTGTGAGGTAACAACGCTACCATCGTACCACCGCGGCATCTACATTATAGTAAATATGTGATGGTCACAAAAGGTTATATGTCAATGGAGGTGAATGGTTTTCACATAAGCATCACGGACATGCTCACTGGGGTGGATATTTAGCGAGGACAGTATACAAATCAGGGATATGTGCATACTCTGAAGATATGCCAAAATAACTTGCTTTTATATGACTGACATGTCACTATAATGCTCAACCAATCAGGAACACATAACAACAGACTATGGACAAACATAGACAGAAACAGGTACAATCATGGACTCTTTTACAATATTCTGACCATTAATCTGCAGTATTGACAGAATATGTGAGTGCAACGTATTATACATGTTCTTCAGGACAACTGCAAATATTGTCAGTATTCTGTAAGTGGAATTTACCACCCTTTCCCCAAAAATGATCAATTTTTGGAGGGGTTAACTCATTCACTCCATTAAAGTTCAGGAAGTTTACACTGTAACTTCCAATGGGTAGAGCCTAAGCCTTTTCACAGTATCAAATTATGTCCGCACATTTCAAACGAATGTTCATTTCTCTGAAGCCACAGGGATTATGAAAGTATAAATCTCTTCAGCACAAACTATTTTTATAGTGGTAGTATTCTTTAGGTTTTAGGTTTTAAACTGAATTTTATAGAAAAATGTAAAAATTATACCTGTATAAAGTAATATCATAAAAACAACAGTTGATATATATTTAACTGCAGTAGACAGAGGTCAAATATTAATGCAGTTGAGTTTGCTATTGTGTAAGCTTTAAGGTGAAATATTTTAAAACCTTGTATATAGCATGGTTTTGGAATTATTGATGTTAATATGAACAAGCAATATTGGATGCCTAGAGGTGTCAGTAGGAGTTAACTGCAGATGCACCTGGAGGCATCTCTCGGATGTAATGAGTTAAGAGGGACATTGTTAAAAGTGGAGTTGAAATCAGGGCCAATCATGGCCAGTTTTGCATGAAACATAAGCCACTTTCACCACCTGCAAGAATCAAACCCATGTTATCAATGTTGTCACTAAGCTGTGTATTTACTGGGTATAAAACAAAACGACATATCACACAAGCATTTAACAGAACACCTTGAAGGAAAGACTGCTCTGTCAAATAGTAATGGGTATAGCTCCCAAAAAATAGTTCTGTATGGCATACAAGATGTGTGAGCTCACTGTGCCAAATGTGATACACTTGACTAAAGCATCCATGCCTGAAGTAGGTATTGGCCATATGGTTAACAACATATACAGATATCACACTATTATGAATAGATTCCCTACACACAGCTGGGCATTGCATACATCTGGCACATGTAATGCCAGTGGATATTGCCTGAAATGGCTCCAAGTGATGTGAATTAATAAGTAATACATTATAATGAATAGTACAGCAGTATGTGAGAATGATGGCAATGCATCAACTATGCCCATGTGCACAGAAAGTACAGCAGTGCAAAGTCTACTGTCAATGATTAAGGAAGCTGTGTCTGTAATATTGTACACTTACCAAACAATACCCTCTGTAAGCACATATAGAACCTCAAGACATGTGCACATGATCACTGTCCCTCTGACATTCCCAGTGAAAATGTTATATTATCATGAAATCCTAATGTACAGCTATGTGTGCATGCAATCTATTAAGTGGTAATATTGATGTGATGTAGTGGTACCTCCATGATGCAGTACAGTCACCCTATAGCTGTATCTAGGCTACAATTGCACTTCATAGGTTCATAGGAGAGAACTAGACTAACAGCTGAAAAGCTTATACAAGTCAAGCCAGATTTAACCCAAGTTTAACAATTTTCAATAACTAGGTGAACAAAGTTCATAGAGGTATGAGCCTATGCTATAGTATATAATACCAAATGCTTCTGTCCATGAGGGACATGGGCACTACTCCCAGGTGTGAATTTACGATAGCAAATCCATTGATCTAGGTTGCACTTGAAGAGGGTCTGGAAAGGGCTTTGCTTTACATGAATGGGAAGCTTGTTCCAGAGAAGGGATAGCCCCTGTGAGACTTACCTTTATCTCCAACATGATCTATTTATGTCAGAGGTTAGGTTAAGATCCTTGGAATTAGTAACTCTTGTGCAGTTTGATTAACAAATGTTTACTATTTCCATCAGGGCCTGATGGGACACTGCCCTATAGGCCAGACACAGATCGCCCCTTAGTAGTTTGTAGGAGAGAGAATAAGTCTGTCAATCTTTCCATGTAGGACTTGTTTTTTATAACCTGTATCTTCCTGGTGTGAAAACTCTGAGTTCACTCCAGCTGTTGCATATGTCTGGTGAGGTACATACAAAAGTGTGCATTGTACTCAATTACTGGTGTGATGAGGGCTAAGTACAATGAAGTTATAACATCCTTTGATCTGGATGCCATATCCTTACTAATGAGTTGTGCCACATAGAAAGACTTTATCACCACTGTGAACACAGGTGGATCAAAGTTCAGATTACTATCAACCTGAGTATACAGATCACATACCACTGGGTCTACTCTTAGGGGAGCATTGTCCATATTGTAATTTGGTTTTCTAAAAGAGAATAACTTTGAATTTTTTTGCATTTAGTTTCTCTCCAAGACTCTGGCAACAATCATTTGTGTGCATTAATCCTTTCTGCAGTATATCAGTATCATTCTTGGATTCCATGATTACCCCCAATTTGCAGCCAGCCGCAACCGTAGTCAGACAAAATCTGTCTATGTTTGCATTGATTTCTGAGAAATAAATACCGAACAGGAATGGACCTAGTACAGAAACCTGTGGTATGCCTCTGGTGGCTGCCTCTTGCTAGAAGTGAATTCACCCACTTTGATATTCTGTCAGTGAAACATTTGGTTACCTGCCTTGTGACATAAGGGTTTATGCCCAGTTGAGAGAGTTTATAATATCTAAGTGGAGAATTGTGATAAATTCCTCAGCCAGGTCAAGTTAGGTGGGATGCACACTCTTTCCCTCAACCATGGCCTTTGTGATCTTCTCAAAGAGGTCAACCAGATTTAACAGACATGATCTATCCTTAACAAATATTTGCTGGATTGGTTCCAGAGTCAGGAGATTACCTAGGTCCGTGTTGATAAGGTCCATGATGATTATTTTCATGGCCTTACTGATGAGGCTATACAGGGTTATGTGTCTATAATTTCCAGGGTATCTTGTTGGTCCCTCTTTGTTCAGACGGATGATTGTTGCTGTCCACCATTTTGTCAGAACACAGCCTGTTTGAAAGCTGTGGCTAAATAAGGATCGAAGTGGGTCTACTAGGTCAGGTTTGAAATTATTTAAAAGGTAACCTGTGATGTTGTCAGGGGTCTATTAATGCTGTGTCTTTAACCTTATAGAGAGAGCAGAGATGACCTGCTGTCTTGAGATAATAAGCTGAGGCATGGTGGCAGGTATACTTTGGGTGATGACCGATGGGGACTGGAGGTTGAAATTTGATCCAAATCTGTCAGCTAGCAGATTGATTATTTTCTGTGGTAGTGTATGGGTGGTTCCATCCACAACCAGAGCTGCACATAACTAGGTATTCTCCTTAAGATTTCAGACCAGCTACAAAATGCTTTGTGACATCACTTCCAAATATAAATTTGGGTATGAATCACATGCAACACAGTGGAACTGGTAACACAATCATACATCTCAACCTATTTCATGTCATTACATCATTTTTTCATCCTATGCCTATATGTTTATCAGTGAGAATGTGTGGATGATGGCCATGACACCATATATGGACATGTTACAACTATTGTGGTTGCAATTCATGCAGAACAGTAAATGATACAAATGCTGACAGTCCCAAAATGCTTCTGTGGAACACATGAATAATCCTTGTGAAGAGCAACACATTTGTGAAGAGCAACACAATTGTGCATACAATGAATTTCCCAAGTTGCAAGTGAATCTAAATACATCATATGTTTCTGTATATAACAGGATTACAACATGTGGATGAATGGAGGCGTATGTGCCCATCTAATCAGTATGATGTAATATTCATATATGTCAGATAACATTTTCAGATGCTAGGTATACACATGCACACCTCTGCTATACTGCAGCAGTCACTGTGATGGTTGAATGAGAACTGTGTAGAATGTTGATATACTCCATTATAACAACACGTGCATTAATAAGGCAACAATATACACAGCATCATCCCATGTCAACAGTCCTCAGGAGGCATATTACTACAGTTGTTATAGAAAGAACATGTAAACAAATGGCAGCAGTGGGCATTAATACAGTAGCTTAACTCAAAGATTGGAATGCACTGATGTAAGGCTACATCCACATCTGAACATAGCACATGTGGATGACAACACCATTAATATGTGCAATAGTCAGAGGATCATAAGGTATTACTATGCTAATGGTCAAGAACACATAAATCCTATTTATTATTATAACATTTAAACCAAAATTGCTATATCTATGTGATGAAAGATAGTAGGTGTATGTGTATATGTGTTTGATTTTATTACAGGCTGCCTCTATCGATATGTGACATGTGCACCACCCCATGACAGAATTAGCAATCACACATCCAGTGATCTGTTAGATAGCTTGCACAGGATAAAATAGTGAATCTCCACTAAAACTTAACTTTTTAGACAGGTAAAACTTAAGTTACCTACTTTCACATCTAACTTCTCTAGTGCACACTGCAGTGTTTAGGATAAACCATTTTTTTCATCTTATCTTTAAGCATCCCTGTGACTAGCACTTGCTCTAATACCTGCTGGAAAGCACTAGGAAGCCTTAAACTGATACAGGCACTCAACTCTCCTTATTAATAAGGAGAAATTATATATAATTAATTAAGGAGAAATTAATCATAGGCACTAAACAGCCTATAATTGCAAAGTACCTTGCTAGGGGAAGGGATAACAGCTCCTTTACTTTTCAAAAAAAGCACCAAACCAGGCATGTCCAAGGGTCAACTTCCGGTGATTTCTCCTGTCCACCTGGTGAATCTGGGCATACTGGGGCAATGCAGCAATTGCCTCATGTACACAGTCAACCATCTCCTTCTACCACCCAACACTACAACCTGTGAGAGATGCACTTACATAGCCAAACTGGAAGCAAAGCTCTCTCCACCCCAGACTGTGCTAGACAATCAAGAGGAGAAGGTTAACACCCACACTGCACCTCAAGCAACATATAGCCCTTCTAAACTCACACCACCAACACCCACTGATAGCAACACTAAATTCACATATGTGAAGGCCCTTAACTGTAACCTGCCCAAGCAACAAGGACCTCTGAAGCTGAAATGCAAACACCAGTCACAACCAAAGTGTCACATAGCTCACAACACCAGTGTGCCACCCAGCAACAGCCCCTAAGGCAAGACAACGTACCTAACACTTTAGTCATAGGTGACTCTATAGTCATGCACACTGATATCCCACTCACCAGGCTGAACAATGAGAAAATTACAGTCAGCTGCCTGTCGGGTGCCAGGATCCACTACATAACACATGCACTCAAGTCACTCCACAAGTACAAATATTCATGTCCTCTCCGTGGTCAAGTGGCATTCGAAAGACATGCGTGAATGGGCATACCTTCATTGAAGGTTGGGCTTCGAGCTGGCACCTTGGCATTGTAAAAATCTACTGCCAATCATTAGCGGACCGGAGTTCAGCTGTGGCGACCCCTAACCGGGAAAAGCTGAAAGAAGGAGAACAACAACAACTGTAAATCACAGGTTAATTGTGTATACAGCTTTCTAGAAATGACAAGGGGTGGTACATCTTTTCAAATGATTATTATGACTCTGCAGATATGGTAGCTATTTATGTTGGGCCAGATATCCTGAAAAGTGTGTGCAGTATGTTTCTTCACAGAAAGAGCAGTTTCCACATCACATTAGATGAACATTTCATCCATCATCACCTGAACATAGCAAAAAAGAAATCCTACAGCAGAGTTTGAAACCTTGCACACTACATGAGCAATGATAACCTATTGAATTAAGGTAATATGGTTGTATTATCCATCAGAAGAGTCATGTCAGTATGCAGAAACCATGAGATGACCTGTACATTCCTCTGCCTCCTAGATACACACACAGGAAGGAGCGGTGGGATTGAAGGGGTGAATACAAGGAGAGATGGACATACACATAACAAAGTTTGTTTTAATGGAACATTCATGGAAGTGTTTTTGGTCTATTCTCATTATTAAGATGATATGCTATGTAGCATGAAGTAACTGATGAAGTGGTAAAGAAGGGTTAGGAGAGGGACAACAGGCTTCTGACAAACAGAGCAGGGTTTTATAAATAAATATATATATAAAATATTTATGGGAATGGATGCAAATAATTTATTTTGGCCAGTATCCAACATATCTCTATGAGAAATCATAACTGGGGCAAATATTAAGGTGTGGGTGATGAAACATATCATAGGCATACAACATCACATTAAGAAATAATATGAAAGGCATCTGGAATTGAACCCTTGACACTATGGGTAAAAAAAAAACATTTCAGTAAAATGATTTATGCCAGGATTCCACATAGGAAGTTATACTTTGTTACATCTTCAGTCTACAAAATTGTCAGACTAACTATTTCAAAGTAGTGAGTTTACACTGCTTTATCTCTGTGTTCCTATAGTGCAGCATGTATAAGCATCTTTGCATGGAAATAACTGGACTAGTGCAGCAAATGTCAAAAACCCATCAGATTTTACCATAAGACATGAACAGCTATTCCCCGCCACTCAGCACTGGTGCACAATGTCAAACTCCCTGCAAATGAAGAGAACAAAAAGTGAAGGCTTTTTTGTGGACCATTTCTGGCCATGTGTATGCTGTGTGATTCCATTTTTTGACCTGATTAAAGATGTGAAAATAGGGTAGATAGGAAAGTATTGAAATGGGTGGGGGGCAAACAGGGGGACAGGGGAAAGAAGAAAGGGGAAGCAATAAAGTAATTTGCAGGAGGGTATTAGGAAAGAACCATATATCTCCACTTCTTCAACACAGAAATGTGGACATGTAGATAAAATTAAATGGATTTGAACTGTCACCACAGCATAAGTGGGTGACAACAATGCAATCATGTTGTATAGACAATTGGACAAAATCAATTATGTCAAGAAGAAACATATGTGAAGTGGAAAGCTATGTGTGGGACAGTTTTTTTGTGGTACAGGTAACCATTTTTATTCAGAATGAGAGAAGAGACATAGAGATGTGAGGGTCAGGTAGGTAGGGTAGGTAAGAAAGATGCAGGCAAACAGGCCAAACAAGACAGAAACAGGGATGGTGATGGACACAAATGGTTGGGAGACACCATGGCTGGGGATAGGTAGGGGACGTCGGAGGCACATGCCTGTCAAGCATGGGAACAGTGAGAATCTAGTCCTCACCCTCAGAACTGTCATCACTGTCCCCTTCCTCAGTTCTCTGTGAGACTGCTTGAAGTGGGAATCTTTTCTATTCTGATAAGCTATCTCTCCAGGTGGCTAATGCAGGCACCAAGGTCAGTTTCTATTACATTACACACCATCTGTGGTAGCACTTGGTGGGTGGTGTAATCACCACCTCCACCGATACTTCAAGAGGGTACCAATGCACCAGTAGCTGGGGCAATGCTACCCAATGTAGATAGGCCAGGTAGTGCAGGGCCTGTGGAGGCAGTACTGCCAGGTTGTTTCTTGGAGTTGCTGAGTGTTGGTGCAACAGCCGGTAGAATATGGCAAGCTGAGCTACAGTGATTGGTCTACCTCCCTGTGCTGAAAAGCATTTGGTTTGTTGGCAGATAGGTATGACATCAGAATGGTGTGTTTCCATTTAACACACACACACACACATACACACACACACATAGGTAAAGGATGGAGTGAGACAAAAAAGAAAAGAGGATTAGAAACATGTCACATTTATGCTTTATTAAATATCCTGTTATTATTATAATGCCTATAGTACTTTCACAGTCAAAAAAATGACAGTGAATTTTTACACGTAATCCTTGTAATATGCAGATATTCCATATAGGCTTTAAAAGATACTGTAGATTAACTTAAAAGCATGGCACTACAGCCAATATTGCTGAATGTCAAATGTATAAATGATACTTGGATGTGAATCTATAGATTACTTGTGAGAACTGAACTGACATCATCTGAATTCACTATTATATTTGCTATGGCTGAGAGTATGCATGCTTGTTATTACAGTTAAGATGTGCATGTTGAACTTGATACTGATGTATGACTTCATAATATATTTATTAAAGTCAAGGTCAGTTGAACTGCATACATACTCCTTGCCTGTCTGAGTCACTCCAACCTATCAGCATGTACCTCCCTGTTTGCTGAGATTTCCTCTGCAGCTGTATAATAATGAATGAGAGAAACAAAAACATGAATGCAATATCCATACCATTCTTGCCTATTTACAGCATTCCATATCATTTAAAGTTGCTTTATCTGCATACTTACACAACTGTGGGATGTTAGCAGTTATGAACTCATCCAGCCACAGGTCAAGTTATGCCTGCTTGTGCCATTTCAGGTCACTGTAATAGTACCTGCACTGCTCCCCAGTGTGTGGTATGCCAGTCACCCTGGAGACAACCTTGGCTAGGCTGTTCCAAGCATCAGCTTTATACTGAGACTGGCAGCAGCCTACGGCTGCAGCACTTCACAAGGAGTGCAACAAATATTTTTGACTTCTGCACACCCCACCTCTGTGCCCTGAATTTGACACCATCCTTCCCATCTCTTGCCATGTCTGCAAAGGTCCTCCAACAACTGTACAAGTCTTTTTCCTGCCAATTTGTGATGCTGAGTTTTATGACCAGTGCATAGACGCCCACAACCATGCTAACCACATTTGCTCAACGGTAAGCAAAGAAAAACACTGACAAAGAAAGAGAAAGGGAGTTTATGAAACAGCAAGAATAATGTGACATTTGGTATTGATTTATGGCATGCCTGCTGCTACACCTGGTCACATTTTGTCCACTGGTCACCACTGAAATGCTAAGTGCCCTGGCTTTTAAGCCATGGCTTGGGAGGGATCAATGGGATGACTATTTTGTGGGATTTACACACTGTTAAACGTAATTTTTAAAATGTAAGATTTAAACCTATGTAAAAAAGAGAATGTATACATTTCCACAAAGCTGATTATTATTCATTGCCACAAAAAAGTGCTGGGCAGTCATGGTCATCACAGATAAACAGTTTAAAAAGGGACTGGTTCTATACTTCAATTAAGCCTGTATATGTGTGACATTACAAGGTGGTCATGGTTTATGAATTCTCAGGTGTGAGGCAGGACTAATACATGACAATATACTTGAAATCCAATACTTTAATAATAGATTTGTGACTTGTGGTACATACCTCACAATACATTCTATTTTATAGCTATACTTATGTTATGGAGGGGTGGTGGTAAATGACTGTGTATGTCAGAGATATGAAACTTTATTTTTAATTAGATAATCATTATTGCCATAATAAACCAGTTACACCGAAAATGCATATGATACCTATTAAATTATGCATATGCTCAATCAACCTGCTATGCATAGCTATTGGCATGTAGTATTACCTTTATGATCACAGTTTTGTGAAAAAATTACAGTGGGACACCATTACTAAAAGTAGAGTGTGCTGGATTAGAACCCCAGCTTACCTGCGTTTTGACCATGCACTTATTGGTCTTATACCTAGTGCCACAGAAAAGCCAATAAGCAGCTGTATTTTCCACACTCAGTACTGTACAGGGTACTGAAGTCCATGCATCGCTGCTTAGCCTGTTTGCACAAAAGAAAGCAAACTAAATTTTATTTTTCACTTTTTTCCTTAAGTAGTGAACTTTGTTTGCACACAGGAAAGGTAATGCAGAAATGAAAATGGCAATAGCTAACATATATTCCTTCTGTAATACTCATTATGACCCTTCCTCAGTAAAAATAACTACTGTGGGACTCCAGCCCCAGTTTAAATATGTTCTCTCTTGGGTAGATCAATGCATTTGCACATTGTGCTACAGAGACAGGTAACAGGTGAACATTCTATAGTCACTACCATCCATGTCTGTGATTGCCTCACAATGCCACTAAGTGTGTTTGTGCTTCATAAGGCAACTGACATTAAATTTTCAATTTTTAGGCAGTTAACCCATTTGTGCTAAGCCACACGTCATTCAAAATGCCAAAAAAATAAATAAATAAATAAAAATGGAAAAGTAAAAAAAAAAGTGAAACAAAGGTTAAACAATTAACTCTAGATATTACACTACAACACAGTTGTAGTGGCTTATCTTTCTTTGCCACAGACACTGCTCTGTAGCACTCATCAAATCAAGTACATACAAGCAATTCACACCATATCTACTATTAACATTTCATACAGATGGACATTCTAAGTTGGTTATATATCTATGGCTAACATATTTAGTACAATGAGTGATCGCACAGGTATTTATGAATACATTAGCAAAAATGAAGCTCTGCCTTCGCTTTGTATTCTGGTCATTGTTCCAATATCTTTGCTTTACTGTCAGACATGCATGTAGTGCATTTCCTATCATTTGCTTTCAAGTTGTGATAAAAATGGATAACAATGAACAACAGTTTGCATCAAAGGCAGGCAACTTGTGCTAATATGAACAACAAGTATACATGTATGGTGTTTAGCTTTATTTAAAAGCTCACTGAAGATAATTCCACACTTATCGGTTCATAGGTTCATATGTAGGTACGAGGCTATCGGTATTGGCTGATGAATCACTGGAACCACCACGATGATAAAATCAAACAAATTCTGTTTAATTAAATAAAAGAACAAGCGCTTTCACGCACATTAATCGTGCGCTTCATCAGGTTACAATAAGAAGGGCTAATCCCTATCCTTATATACATTAAGTAAACCCACTTAACAGGGCAATTAAACAATAAAATAAACAATTACATATGGTAATCAGTTAGACAGGAAACATTCCCATATAGGGCAAAGTGAATGAAACGTTTGCACCATTTACATCCATATAGGTCCATTATATATAGTATATATAAACAAAGCATAAAAATATCTATGTTTAAAACTTCCACTATAGCAGAAACTCAATTCCTACAAAGACCTTATCTCCTCGCACCATTCACAAATAAATATGGTAAAACATTATCCTAAGTCAATATGAATATAAACTAACATTCCATAAAATACTCTAAAAGGATAGTGAATATATAAGTTAATATATAATGTGCTAACGAACAAAGGAAAAAGGGAGGACAAAAGAAAAAGAAAAGGGATGAAAAAGGGATGAAAAATGAGGGAAAGAACAGCAGGTAAAAAGAAGGAAAAAACTATAAAGAAGAAGGTAACAGAGGGAACAAGGGAAGGGAAAGAATTCGTATTTAAAAGAAAAGGAATAAAGAGGAAAAAGGGACGGGTAAGGAGGGGGACGGGGGGAGGAGGGAGGGGGGGAAGAGGAAAGAGAGGGAAGGAAGAAGGGGAGGGGATTGGGGATGTGTGGGGTGGGGAATGTGAGAGGAATGAAAGGGGGAGGAAAGATGTGTGTGTGTGGAGGGGAGAGGGAGGGAAAGAAAGGGGGGGAGCACAGGGCATGGGGAAGATGGGGTGATGGAGGAAGAAGGCACAGAAAAGGGAAGGAAGGAAGGAAAACTGAACAAAGGAAGGAAGGAGAGGATGGGAAATGGGGAAGGGAGGGGAGGGGGGAGGGAAGGGGGGGGACGGGAAAGGGGAGGGGGGGGAAGGAGGGATGGAGAGAGGAGAGAATATTGAGCCAGAAAGGATGAAGTTATAAAAGCGCGGGCCTAATGTTAAGAGCCGAATTATGAGGCTATCGGTCCAAAGGCCTAAGTAAGCCTAGGCAACAAGCAAGTTAATTTCCTGTGCCCCTGTCAAGCAGAGCCACAGAAGTGATCCCTGGGGGTGTATTTCCTATTTCCCATCAACTCATCCAGATTTTTCTTGAATGAGGAACTTTGCTTGACATAGATGGGTAGCTTGTTCCCGAGTATAGGAAGTCTCTCGGACAGGAATCTATCCCTCCAGCATGTCCTGTTTATTGTGGTGACAAGGTTTAGGTTCCTAGACCATGTAGCTCGGAGGGATTGAGATTTCTTTAGGTGTAGCATGTCACAGCTCTGGGTTAACATAGCTTTATATGTTAGGCAGAGATCTCCTCGGAGTAGGTGATATGCTAGAGAGTAAAGCTGGAGTTTTTTGAGACGGTCAGTGTAGGGCATCTGTTTGAGGCCAGTAATCCTCTTTGTGAGGTACTTCTGTGGCCTTTCTAGCTGCTGCAGATGTCTTGTGAGGTACATTCCAAAAGGGGCGTTGTACTCTATAATGGGTCTAAAGTGTGCCAAGTAGAGGAGAACAATGACCTCTTTTTTCCTGGATGAAAACCCTTTTGTGATGAGGTGTGCCACAAAGAAGGATTGCCTGACTACTGTGGCAATGTGATTATCAAAGGAGAGATTCCTGTCCACCTGGGACCCAAGGCCTCTTATCACACATTCAACATTAAGTAGACTGCCGTTTATGTGGTAGTTCATGGGTACAGATTTTATACCAAAGGGGATGACAATGCACTTTTTGGCATTGAGCTTGAGGCCATGCCTCTGACACCAGGCATCTGTCTCAGTGAGGGCCTTTTGTAGGATGTCCACATTATTTGGGGACTCAGTGGCTCCCACTTTGCAGTCATTTGCGAACTTCATTAGCCAGAGGCCTTCTGCGTTAGCCTGTACTTCAGAGAAGTAGATACCAAACAGGAGAGGTCCCAGGACTGAACCCTGTGGTACTCCACTTATCACTGGTTTGAAGTCTGCAACTTTTACAGTGTGGGTTCTGTCAGTGAGCCAATTGGCAACCCATCTTGCAATGTAGGAATTTATACCTAGTTTAGTGAGTTTAGCTATAATTCCAGAATGGGGGATGGTTTCGAAAGCCCTGGCAAGGTCAAGATAGGCTGTGTGAACCACCTTACCCTTGTCTATGGCTTTGGTGACTGCCTCAAAGAAGTCGATCAGGTTCAGAAGGCATGATCTGGCTTTCACAAACCAGAACTGGGTGGGGTCCAGAGTTTGGAGGTTACCAATGTCTTTGTTTATGAGTTCCATGATGATACATTCCATGGCCTTGCAGAATAGGCTCATCAGGCTAATGGGGCAATAGTTCCCAGGATCAGTAGTGGCTCCCCCTTCGTGGAGTGGGATAACTGTTGCTGTGCACAATTCAGTGGGCATAAAGCCTGATGTGAGACTATGATTGAACATGGTGCTTAGGAGGAGAGCCAGTTCATTCTGAAGTTCGTGTAAAACACAGCCTGGGATGTTGTCCAGTCCCATGGATGCTGTGTTTTTGGTTTTAGAGAGTGCAGCTTGTACCTATAAAGATGTGATTAAAGGGACTCTGCATTCTTCCTGTATAGATATGGGCCCTTTAGGGGGTGAGAGGGGGTAAAGTTAGCACTGAACCTGTCTGCCAGGATGTTGGCAATATCAGTTGGTTCTGTAATTTTTGTGCCATTGTGCTGTGACTCAGAGCAGATCCGGGTGTTGCTATTGAGATTCTTGACATAGCTATAGAATGCTTTGTGGCTACCCTTAGAATCAGTGGAAATTTTGTTTTCGTAGCTAGCTTTGGAGGATCTTATAAGGGATCTCAGCTTCTTACTGAGGCTGACCAGGGAGCTCCTCCACTCATGGGATTTTACTCTCTTTTGCAATAGTTTCTTCCTTCTGTTGTACAGTTTGTTTATGCCAGGGGACCACCAGATTGGCTTCCTTTTTTGGAGTATAGCATCTTGGTTCTGTTTGGGATAACACAATCCATGCACTCGTGTAAGTGCTTATAGAGTGCATTTGTGTAGGATTCAGCAGTCGTAACTGTATTGTCCATCTGCATGGGTGTCATGAAGTTTGCCACTTCTGTCTAAAGAAGCATGGTGCTGGCTTTGGAAAATTTTTTAATATAGTTTCCTTAGTGGTGGGTGTGGGGTGGGATGTGGATATCTAGGGTGATTAGCTTATGGTCGGATCTGACCAACAAGGAGTTGACTTCAAGTGTGGAACATTGGTCACACATGTTGGTAATGACTAGGTCTAGGATATTGTTGCCCCTGGTGGGGGTGTGGCATTGAGCGAAGGAGTTGGTACATGAGTAGTTTTCCCAGTTAATGGTGGGGTAGTTGAAATTGCCCATTATTAGGGTGTTTGGTTGAACCCTAATATTTTGCAGTATAGCAAGAAAAGAGGAGTGGGAATCCTGGGGCATGGTGGGGGATCTGTAGCAAGCCACTATTTAGATTGCAGTTTTGCCCAGAGTTAGTTGCACTTCGATAACCCCGGCTGCATTATGCTGTGCAACCGGCCTGTTGGTGTGGATATCCTTAATGAATATGGACACACCTCCACCTTTGATGTTCTGGTCCAGGTTAGATGGCCAATGAGTGTCGTATGAGTTATAGCCTGGTAATGCAGGGGTGCTCTCTAGAGCCTTGAACCAGGTCTCACTCACTTCTCAGATATCGATGTTCATTCTAAGGAGTGCCTCGAGTGAGTGCATTTTGAGATTTAGACTTCTAGCATTGAGTAGCATTACCCTCAGTTTTTGCTTGCCTGTTCCTGTTATGGTGGTGAATTTGTCATTTGAATCTTGCCTAAAAAAGGCACTATAGGGGCGGCAAGACCCTTAGCCAGTATCCAGAATCCCAGGGGTGACAGGTCCAGGCCATCTCTGGCTAAGCATCATGGTCTGTCAACCATGTCCTCCCAGGCAGACAGTTACCGGACTCCCTTAGAATGACACCAGAAGCTTAGCCAGTTGTTGAAGTCAATCATTTTGTCCTTGTACTATGGTATCATTCTGGGCGATGGAAGGATGCTACTCAGTGCTAGGGTCATACCTGCCTGGGCTACAAGATCGGAGAGCTCTTCCATGTCTCTTTTCATGTAGTCCAGGGAGGTACATCTCAGGTCATTCACACCAACATGGTCAATGACAGAGTAATATTTGTACTTGTTGTGGAGTGACCTGAGTGCGTGGTTATGTGGCAGATCCTGGCACCCGACAGGCAGCTGACAGTAACCTTCGCCTTGTTTAGCATGGTGAGTGGGACATCAGTGTGCCTGACTATAGAGTCACCTATGACTAGTGTGTTGGGTACGTTGTTTTGCCTTATGTGCTGTTGTTTATTGGCACACTGAGTCTGTAGGGTATGTATAATTTGGGTTGTGTTGGGGGGTGGAGGTTGCTTGCGTTTCTGCTTTGGAGGTCTCTGTTGCTTGAGCAGATTATTATTGAGAGCCTCTGCGAATGTTTTTATGTTTCTATGTGTGGATTTTGGTGGTGTAGGTTTAGTGGGACTATATGATGAGTGTGGTGTGGTGCAAGTGTTTACCTTCTCCTCTTGACTGTCAAGTAAAGTCTTGGTTGGAGAGAGCTTTACCTCCAGTTTGGTTAGATAAGTGCATCTCTCACAAGCTGTGGTGTTGGGTGGTAGGAGGAGAGGGTTGTCTGTGTACCTGAGGCAATTGCTACATTGCCTTAAGATGCCCAGATTCATCAGGTAGACAGGAGAAAACACTGGAAGCTGACCCTTGGACATGCCTGAATAAAAAAGTACTTTCTTCTAGACAAGTGAGGAAAGTGAGTATAAGAGCTGTTTTGCTCAAAACAAGTATAAGTGTATTCTCACTAGGGGGTCTAAATTGCTGCTGCGTTTTCCATTACTCACACTAATCATTCACAGTTGCAAGCCATTAGCACCTAACAATAGTGTATGGGCTACACTATATTTACACACAACCACAAAAAAGGAAAGTCCAAAAGAAAACACAAAGGCTACATTCCAAAAGAAGTTTAATGAAAACTTAGTGCCTCGGCCTAAGCAGCCTTCAAAGAGTAACACATACCTCACAAAACATTCCAGTATATACAATATATTACACATTAAAAATTCCTCCCTCAATCAAACAATCAAGTCATCATTCAATTATGCTAAATTACATACTTCCAATTGCATTCCTTATTCAAGCCAAAAGGCTCTAAAGTACCAAACTTCAAAATAAAAAGTGTTTCTTTTTTTAATATTTTATCTTTTATATTAATATGTTCACCTAAACGCACCTCTATCTTTTCTAAAACACAACCAGAAAGGCTGTTAGGATTGGAATTATGAAAATGTAAAAAATCTATGCCCAATGGACTCCCTAACTTTTTATTATTAATGTCCCTCACATGCTCCAAAAATCGAACTAAAACTCCTGTATGTTTTCCCAGTGTTGGATAAATTACAGGTACATTTTAAGGTATATATCACACCTTCTGTACAGCTAGTAAATTTGCACCTAGGGGTATGTCTTACCCCATTTATAAGTGGAAAAAAATCAACTAAATATTTACAGGCTGAATTATTGCAAGGGGCTGTACCCATTTTAGTCAAAATACCCCCTTATATCGTCACCTCAGGGAGAGTAACATAATTATGCACCACCATATTGCCCAGATTTCTTGCCCTCTTATAAGGAACCTTAACATCTTTTGCCAAGAGACTACACAAATCTTTGTCTCTTAATAACATCGGGCAAAACTGTTTTACATACTTTATTATTTTATCAGTAAGCACATTAAAGGTGGTAACAAAATAAACTTCCCTTTGGTCACTCTTGTTAGAAAATCTAACATTATCAGCCATGTAAAAATGTCTATTGTGTAACTTTGATAAGCTCCTATTAGCCTCACTGTTATCCACAGTAGTTGAACATCTTAAATTAAATACCTTATTTTTTGCTTCCATAACATCCATCGCATTATAGCTCCTATGAAGGAACATATGCTCAGCCTCCCCAATTTCTTTATAGAATGTCCTGTCTTTGCTACATATTCTATGAATTCTAAGAAATTTATTATAAGGCAACACAGACAATAAATGTTGTGGATGGCAACTGTCTCCAAAAAGAAACTGATTTCTGGAATTAAATTTAGTATACAGGTCAGTTTCTAATCCATTCAGCTTAATAGCCAAAATATTTACCTATGAACCCAACTGTATACCATCAAAGCTAAGGCCCATATTATTACTTTGCAGCTCATTTACAAATCTTTCAGCATCTTCAGTCTGATCCTCAGATAAGAAAATTAAATCATCAATGTATCTAAAATACAAAATAACATGGGACCTATAAAATTAATATATATAGATGTAATCCATTTCAAACTTGGCCATTACCAGGTTGGCATATATGGGGACAAAAGCTGCCCCCATAGCTGTCCCATGCAATTAATGAAAAATATCACCATTAAATACAAAAAAAAATTTTTAGACAAAAAGCCACCAAATCAATGATATAATGTGATTTAGGTGAATCACCCAAGAAATAAAATAAGGACTGTTTACCAATTTCATACTGTATGTTGGTATAAAGACTTTTGACATCCATACATATCCAGAACTTTAGAGTCAGTCCATTGAAATCCTTTAATGTTACTCAAAAAGTCCTGACTATCTTTAATAAATGAAGGGATGCCAAAAACATATTCCTTCAGATATTCGTGTAAAAAGTTACTAAGATTTTTTAATAAATATTTCTCAGCAGAGACAATTGGCCTCCCACAAAGTTTATCTAGGCCTTTATGTGTTTTAGGGAGACAATAGAACACCGCAATGCTACTATTTTGTACACTAAACTTTTTAGTCACATCTTCCAAAGAGAAGTAACCTAAGCAGTGTCCCCTATTAAAAAGACTTAAATATTTATCAACAGCTGTTAGATAACAGGAAAACTCACATTTCTTATAAACTTTTAGATTATTAAGATGAGCATTAACAAATATCCCAATACTGAGTATAGTGCAAAATTACTATCTGGTTGTCTTTGTCAGAAGGCTTAACTACGCAATTCCTATTATTACAAAAATCACAAAATTCCAACCATTGTTCTTTCGTTAAATTATAACAAACATCTGACTTGTTATTAATACACATATTATAAATTTGCTCCACTTCAAAATCGATCCTAGAAATATAATTCTGTATACAATTGTTCGAAAACAGAGGAATAAAACAGCTTGTCACACAAATGGTACTTGTATCTAAAGCACCATATGCATTAACATTGTATTCATCAGAAATAGCCAGTACAGAGGAACATGAATAAAAAGATTCATCAAAACTCTCATTAATACGATCATCAATATTATCCAACACCACATTATTATTCTGCCTAAACAAATAATCAATCAAATGCAATTTCCTACTCAATAAAAACACTTCACTTTTAACATGTATCCTTGGTAAAGCTGTAGGAATAAATGTGAGTCCCAAACATAGCACAGACAAGACATGAGGAGAAAGAGGAGAAACATCACAATTAGAAATATTCAGTACAAAAGAGTCACTATTAAACACACGCCTCTCAGTTCCAGCATTTACGTTTATTATTGAGTCCTTTGAGGCCTTTGGCAAAGTTTCTCTGTTGGCCCCAGTCACTACGACTGCATTTTCCATAATTGTTACTACTCCTCTTTTTGTTGTTGACGTTCCGAAAAACATTTTACAAAATCTGCAGAGCTGGCAGCCTCAGGTAGAGCAGGAAACTGTTCACTACTATTATCAACTACCTGCTGCTCCGCTTCTTCTGAAGTTGCAAAAGAAACTGAAGCAGAAGTGGAAGTGGTTTTAAAACTACAGTCTCTCCTACTCCTAGAGAGGGACCTATTACTATTGCGTTTCCATAGAAGCACTTGATCTGCATGGTAATCTTGAACATCTCTGTTAATTTTGTTACTTTTTCGTGCAACAAGTTCCTGGTCCAATTCCGTTAGACTACTATTAAATTCTTTAATCATCTCTTCTAATTTAGCAAAGGAAACTAGTTTTTGAAGTTGAGCACTCACCAAAGACACATCCTCCTTAAGCTGCTGTAATTTAAGGTGGTCGTGATCAATCAAAATGTGAATCCACTCCATAGAACAATGATGCGCTGCCTCGATCTGCCTTTTACAAAACACCATATCATCTGGATTCTCTTCATAGAATGGTGTAGAAGGAGGTTTAGATGCTCACAAGCCCCTGGGAGTGATATTATGCTTCAAATAATGTTGTAAATACAATGTATTCATATGTGTACTCATTTCCTTATGAAGCAAAAATTCTAACTTCTCTTTAAGAATGCCAACTTCTGCTGGTAAGGGAGCCATACTGGAGGAACTTACCCCTTGAAAAGGATTGGCACAACGGTGATTCTGCTCTCTCATAAACTGGTCCCACACCTGAACGTTAACTACAGTACCTGACCCAAATGATGCTGAAAAGGGGCATTGTTACCTCCTTCATGCAATATCACTCCCTTATCTGTAGGCAGAATATACTGATCAATCGATCTTTGTGAGCCATCCGTCTGGTCATCACAAAAAGTACGAGGGATATTAACAGCTGGATCAGTAGCTATAAATAAAAACGCACAACCACAAAAAAAGGAAAGTCCAAAAGAAACCACAAATGCTACTGTCCAAAAGAAGTTTAATAAAAACTTAGCACCTCGGCCTAAGCAGTCTTCAAAGAGTAACACGTACCTCACAAAGCATTCCAATATATACAATATATTAAACGTTAAAAAATCCCTCCCTCAATCAATGAAGTCATCATACAATTATGCTAAATTACATACTTCCAGTTACATTCCTTATTCAAGCCAAAAGGCTCTACATACCAAACTTCAAAATAAAAAGTGCTTCTTTTTTTAATAATTTATCTTTTATATTCATATGTTCACCTAAACACACCTCTACCTTTTCTAAAACACAACCAGAAAGGTTGTTAGGATTGGAATTATGAAAATGTAAAAAAATGCATGCCCCAATGGACTCTAATTTTTTATTCTTAATGCCAGACACATGCTCCAAAAATCAAACCTTAAAACTTCTGTATGTTTCCTCAGTGTTGGATAAATTCCAGGTACATTTTAAGGCATATAGCACACCTTCTGTACAGCAAGTAAATTTGCACCTAGGGGTAAATCTTACCTCATTTATAAATGGGAAAAAAATCGACTAATTATTTACAGGCTGAACATTTATTGCAAGGGGCTGTACACATTTTAGTCAAAATACCTCCCTGAACCTTCACTTCAGGGAGAGTAAAATAATTATACACCACCATATTGCTCAGATTTCTTGCCCTCTTATAAGGAACTTTAACATCTTTTGCCAAGAGACTACACAAATCTTTGTCTCTTAATAACATCAGACAAAACAGTTTTACACACTTTACAATTTTATCAGTAAGCACATTAAAGGTGATAACAAAATAAACTCCCTTCAGTCACTCTTGTTAGAAAATCTAACATTATCAGCCATGTAAAAATGTCTATTGTGTAACTTTGATAAGCTCCTATTAGCCTCACTGTTATCCACAGCAGTTGAACATCTTAAATTAAATACCTTATTTTTTGCTTCCATAACATCCATCACATTATAGCCCCTATGAAGGAACATATGCTCAGCCTCCCCAATTTCTTTATAGAATGTCCTGTCATTGCTACATATTGTATGAATTCTAAGAAATTCATTATAAGGCAACACAGACAATAAATGTCGTGGATGGCAACTGTCTCAAAAAAGAAACTGATTTCTGGAATTAAATTTAGTATACAGGCCAGTTTTTAAACCATTCAGCTTAATATCCCAAAAATTTACCTGTGAACCCAACTGTATACCATCAAAGCTAAGGCCCATATTATTACTTTGCAGCTCATTCACAAATCTTTCAGCATCTTCAATCTGACCCTCACATTTACCCCAGGTGCAAATTTACTTACTGTACAGAAGGTGTGCTATACGCTTTAAAAATGTACCTGTAATTTATTCTACACTAGGGAAACATACAGGAGTTTTAAGGTTCAATTTTTTGCGCTTGTGAGAGACATTAAGAATAAAAAAGAGAGTCCATTGGGCATGCATTTTTTACATTTTCATAATTCCAACCCTAACAACCTTTCTGGTTGTGTTTTAGAAAAGGTAGAGGTGCATTTAGATGAACATATTAATATAAAAGATACATTATTAAAAAAGAAGCACTTTTTATTTTGAGGTTTGGTACTTTAGAGCCTTTTGGCTTGAATAAGGAATGTAATTGGAAGTATGCAATTTAGCATAATTGAATGATGACTTGATTGTTTGATTGAGGGAGTTATTTTTAATGTGTAATATATTGTGTATATTGGAATGCTTTGTGAGGTATGTGTTACTCTTTGAAGGCTGCCTAGGCGGAGGTGCTAAGTTTTTATTAAACTTCTTTTGGACAGTAGCCTTTGTGGTTTCTTCTACACTATATTTACATCTGCTACATGAAGTCAAAAGTTTGATATTCAGCAATTATAATGAGTTCACACTGTACTTGCACCTTCACAGAGCTCGGAAGGCCGAATCCACACTATAAAAAGTAGGGAACTTGAAGGTGAGGGGATTTGTGTATTCAAACTAACAAGAAAACTGGTATTTCTTTGAATGGTGATTTCTCTGCAGAGAAGAGCTTGTTTTTTAAGGTATGCTTCTATTATTCAATTACATTTTAGATTTTGTAAACTTTTAGAAATGTTTTTATATAGCCAGTAGAAAAATGAAAGCTAATCTGGATGCACTTCTTGTACTTCACTGTTGGCATAGGCAGTTTTGGCAGGTATTTACATTTGTGAGAAAGACTGGTTAGACTTTCAGAGCTATATTATCATTTACTTTTCAATTTCAAATGTTATTGGAGAAAAATGTAATGTACATGTATAATTTAGGTGTGTTATGCTTCTCAGATGGCCTAGGGCAACCTCCACAGGAGGGGTGGGCAAAGTGAAAAATGAAACCCATTCATAGTTTGCATTCTTTACTATTTAGCAAGATAACTGTCATTCAGGAATCAATGACATAACTTTTCACTCTATGAATATTGACAGAATAGGTGCTTCTACAGACCTATGCATTTTTGTTGGAATATGTGGATGTGTAACCTACCATTCTGTTGTCCTAAATGAGGTGTGCTTCAAGTGCTTTTCTGTTGAAAATGTGTAGACAGACTGATCATTTTGTGGAAAACATATACATTACTTATTTTCTATTCTTTGGTTTATATAAACCTTTGCTTCTTTCTTTTTTTTGGGTGGGGGGTGGAGGAGCCACCTACCATTCTGCTGTCCTAAATGAGAAGTGTATTTCAAGTGTTTTACGTTGGCAAAGGTTACACAGGCTGATTATGTTTGTGAATGAATAGTTTACTTATGTAATATTAATGTGGCTTTTCCTTCTCTGTTTTATATCACATAGCATTATGGCACCCAAGCTTACAAATCCATGAAAATCCCCTTTTAGTAATATTGAGAATAAGGTAATCATCCAGGATCCGAGGCGCCATGGAGATTTCCTACTTGAGAGAGGAAAGGGGGGTATGGTTGCCAGAAAGAAGATTTGGAACCAATTAATCATCGATGTAAACACAGTTGTTGCAATTATGATCAGGTGCAGCATCAGGCCACTGGCATGATTTAATCCACCACATAGAGTAGGGCCGCTGTCTGTGAACAGCTGGTTAAGGGGGATGGTCTTGTTACCAAACCACCACTGACACCAAATGAGGAGTTCCTGTCAGCTGTCAGAGATCCTAACAGCTCCGGGAAGCCTGCATACCATTTGCTTGATGTCAGTTCTGATGTGGCCAGAAGGCCAAGTGTGTCACAGGAAGAGATTCCAGGTGGGCTTACATATGGCAACCTTATATTAGCTTGTAGACTAAAATATAATTTCACTGCTTCTGCTTCTGATACATGTTTTTTCTATCTGTACCTATTGATAAGTTATAGTTATACATGAGAGTTGTTCAATAGACATGGGTGTGGGCAAAGGGCTCACACAGGTTTCAGTTCAAGCTATTTCTTACAGGGCATATAGGCAATTGTGTCTTCACTGTCCCTGTTTATTCCCATTGTGATGCTTAATTGCTATCATTTCATTGCTTCATTTCTTCCAGGACCATCTGCACATGGGAAGCAAATGTGTTTGTTCTTACTAAGCATTATTTAGATATATATTATCATTATGTGAGAGAAGACTGTAATAAGTATTTGTATTGCTGTAGCATCTGCAATTGTGTGACCAGTATTACTTTTTGCTCAGATGTTTTGGGTTAATATTTAGGGGAGTAGTAATCACATCCCCATGTTTGTTGCATATTATCACAGGTGATCCTGACAGTGGAAGTGTAGAACTTTTATCAGCTGGTGTCGGAGTATCTGTAGGCCCTGATGATGATGATGTTGGTGCCCAAATGGAGAGACAGTCAGGGGTGGGGGGGTTGCAGAGGTTGAATCTCATACTGGGGTTGTGACTCACACATCCCCTGGATTTCCTTCAGACTCTATAGGTATGCTTACACACATACATTCCATTGAGTCCACAGAGAGTGAACAGGTTGAAAGTGACACACTTGATCAGGGTAGTGCAGTTATTGTGGTTTCCATGCCAGTTTACTCTGACTGTATTCAAAATGTGGGTGAGGTGCCACACAGGAAGGTTGGTAGGGGTGATTGGAAGATGTCTGTTGTCCACCCTCCACCTGATGCTGGTGTGCCATTATGTGCCACTCATTGTATGTTTAGTGCTGTCATGGAAGCACAGGCATGTTTCACTAGGGCCTTTGAGGATATCCTTAGGGTTCTGGACATGGCACAAGCTGATGTGCATGACTGCTGAACTCCACCATGTGGCCATTTCAGTGGATCATATGAATGCTACAGTGGAGCAGACAGTGTCTATAATGCAATGTTTGCTGGGAGGGTGACAGCATCCATGTGGCTGTAGGGTTGCAACATCACCTGGTGTTAACTGACATGGCTATGCTTGATCCTACTCTCATAGTGACACTACTTCCACTGGTCAATCAATGGTTGAGGTGCCTGCACCCAGACATAATAGGCCACGGGGTCATGGACCTTGGCATTGTTGTGAGGAGAGCTCATCCAGGAGACATCACTTATGTTCAGTTAGGAACACCACATCTGACTATTTTTATTTTATTTATTTTATTTTACATTTGTTGACCGGGCTAGTCCAGCTGGATATATGTCCATTTTCAGTGGGGGCCCGGGGAGAAAAGCTCCACAAATTACAACAACATAAAAGGTCAAGACAAAGACAATAACAGTATAATTTGGTACATAAGTTTTAACAATTATAGTACAAGCCTAAGATTATATATTTTATATTTCAGTAGGAAAAAGGAAAAATTTATCTAAGAATAGATGAATAAGACTAATACATTTGTATTAGAAATGGTGTAGTACAAATCTTTATAACATATTACAAAATTAGATACACCTAGTAATTTATGATAAGAGATACTAAGGTCTCACAAAAACCTAAGAAAGAAAAATACTAGAGATCAATAGATAGAGTATAGAAGAACAGCAAACAAGGATGGATTTCTAGTGTTATTTAACACATAGGTTGTGATACTATATGAAGGTGTTTGATCATTCCACTGTATATACTTATTTACATGAGAAAAAATCCTAAGGAATGTTAAGCCCACTAAAAATTAGTGAGACAACACAAGATCATGATAGGCTAGGAATTGTGGGAGTCTAGTTAATAGTTAGGTACTTAGTCTGGGTTAACACAGGGGCATAGCCAGTGTGATTTGAGGTAGGGTTTAAGCTTGCTTTTAAATAAGCTGACAGAGGATATTGAGGTTAGCTGGCTTGGGAGGATGTTCCAGGCTTTACCTACTGTATTGGAGAACAAGGTGTCACCAGCTAAGTTGTTGGATTTTGATATTTGTACAAGTAGGTTATTAGCTGAGCGTAAGGTCTTGAGGTTATTATAGGGGATGACTAGGGATGTAAGTATGGGTGTATTTTGAGGTAAATACAGGATCTTATGGGCTACTATTAATTGATTGAAAAGTATTAAATTTGGCAGCTCTAACCATCCTAACTGATTCAGATTGATACAGTGATGAGTTCTATAGGAGGACCCAGCTGCAAATCTGGCAATATTGTTGTAGGAGGATGTAAGTTTACTCAGATTACTTCTACATATTTTGGTATAGATAGGGGAGGCATAGAGCAAGGTAGAGATGAGGTGGGTACGAGCAATAGTAACCCTGGCTGGAGGTGTAAGAAAGGGTTTTATTCTATAGAGGGAACCTAGTTTCTTGTTTACTATTTTTATGGTGTTATTAATGTGAGGTTCAAAGGACAAGTTGTTATCTATTAGTACCCCGAGTAGTTTGGTGGTTGGTTCCGGAGATATTATAGTTCCATCATTTGAAGTAATAGTAAAGTTAAGTGGGGAGGTTCTGCGGGTGGGGGTAAATAGTAGCATTTTTTTTTTGGGGTTAAGGATAAGACGTCTTTGTAGGAGCCAGTTTTCAACTGTACTAAAGGTCATTTGGGTTAGTGACTGAAGTTCTGATTGAGTAGCAGCATCGCATATGAGTGTGGAGTCGTCAGCGTATTGGATACAGTCAGCTTGAGGAATTACAGAATGAAGGTCATTTGTAAAGATGGAGAAGAGTAATGGGCCTAATATAGATCCTTGTGGGACCCCTAGAGTGACTGGGATGTGGGAAGATAAAGTATTTTCCCATAGTACAGCCTGTTGCCTGTTATGTAGGTATGATTGCAACCACTGTATAGTATGGTTGTCCAATGACAGGTTTTTGAGTGTGTCTATAAGGAGGTGGTGATTCACCATGTCAAATGCTTTGGACAGATCAATAAAAACAGCTGTGGATAGAGTATCAATATTACGATTGCTGTTAATATGGTTAGTGAAGGATAAGAGAGCAGAGGTGGTGCTATGAAATGGTCTAAAGCCATGTTGACAGGGTGCTAATAAATTGTGATCGAGTAGGTAGGTTAACAGTTGTATGTGTATACATTTCTCCATTATATTTGCCAAAGGAGATAGAATAGCTATGGGCCTATAATTGGACAACTCTTTGGAGTTACCGCCCTTATGCAGGGGAATTATGTGAGAGACTTTCCAGATTAGGGGAATAGATCCCTCAGAAATAGTTCTGTTAATGAGGATGGATATGGGGTAGGCTATGACTTTAGCAGCTTTTTGCAGGTATTCTGCAGGTAATTTATCAGCAGAGAGAGTAGTGGGTTTAAGTTTCTGTATGAGGTTACAGATAAGTGAAGTGGGCACTGGCTGAAAATGAAATTGATAAGAATTATTGGTAAAGGTTGTGGCAGAGCCTGGGATGCTAGTGGATAGCTGGTTGGCTAGGGATTGTATGGTTTCAGTGAAAAAAGTATTAAGTGAGTCAGCTATTTGGATGGGATTGTTGTGATCAGAGCCAGAGGGAGTACTTGAGCATCCAGGGTGTAGGAGGTTATTGATACCTCGCCAGAATTTTTGGGGATTATTTTGGTTGGTTTGTTGTAGTTGGTAGTAGTAGTTTCTTTTATCGGCTAATATGGCTTTTTTTGTTTCATTTCTTAGCTGTCTGAATTGCAGGTGGTCTGAGGAGCTTTTTGTTGAGCGCCATTTGGCCCATTGTTTATTTCTTTGGAGGATTTTTTGTTAGGTAATCGACTGGAGCCCCTTTCTGTTGATGTAGACTGTTCCCTGGACAGTGTTTTGATCTCAATGTACATGCAGTTTATGGAACCCAAGACTTTAGGAAAATATGCTGCAGGGCAGAACTTCTACATAGTTCTAGCTCTGTTCTCGGGGGTATGAATATAGTCAATGGCATGCTGTTTCATGCCATTCAGAAAATGGCATAATGTCCTAGATGTTGATGCCTGCGACACCCCTAGCATGTCCCCTGTGGGTCTCTGAAATGTTCCTGTAGCTAATATTCTGAGTGTTACACATATCTTACTTTCCACAGGCACTGGTTCCCCTCAGTTTGTCCTTGCTCTCAGGTAAGGACGACATGGTTGTAGACTTCCTAGAGTGTGTCTCTATCCATCCTGTAGCACTCTACTATTTCCACCACATGCAGACCATAAAAAATTAAACATATTCTAAATACCTTTCCCAAAGTCTATCTGCAGCAGCAGCAGCATATACGTGAGCCTGTTGCACATACACATACAGAAGAGCAGCAGCAGATGCTAACAATCTTTCCCTCCAGTGTAGTTTCCATGGCTGCATTAGTAGGTTTTGGAGTACAAGGCAAAAGGCTAGACTAAGTGTACATGATTGCTTTATAGCTTGTTAAATATCTCCACCATATTGGATTGGTAGATTAGCATACAATTCAGCTGCTTATTCTGTAATTGGAATGAGGCTATTTTTACCAGGTCTGGGTGGCTCTACACATAGTGTAGAGCTGCTTACTAAAAACAAATTGGCAGGCTATTGTGTGTGCATTGTGCTGTGAAACACACATGGCTTTAGAGAGCCGTGTAGGGTTTATTCAATTCTGCCCAGAAACTCTAGTACACTCATGTGTACCTTGAAGAAAAAAACGAGGCATAGCTTCAATCTGTCGCAGACAATACTTCAATCAGGTAACGACAATTAAATATCAGGTTTATGTTTTTCTCAGTTTTTCCTATATGTGGCTTGCCATAATTTCCACTAGTACACTTAGGGTGCCATCTTATCTGTGGTAGACAAGGCTTACTGCTTATCAGTTTAACTAATTTTGTTAATGTTATAGAAATAGCTATTGTATGTCTACTGTTACAAGTTCATTTTGTTTCATCATATGTCCCAAAGCATTGTTTTCTTGCAATGACTCTTTATTTACAAGCTATTCCAGATCTGTTAGACCTATGTCTGGCTACACAGCCCTTTAAAACTTTTCCTTCAGTGCACATGTAAACATCTGTAACATATGCATCCTTGTAAGTCTTGTGCACTGATGCTACTGTTTTAGCACCATCATCTGCTAGGCCTGTCCCACTAACTGCCATCCATATTTCTTCTGTCAAATATTTTCAGGATACAGGGTCAATGTTCTTGTTTATCCTTGTGTTCAAATTGTTTGATGCTCAACCTAGCTGATTCAACATGTTTAACTGAACATTAACAACCAACCCCCTTTAATGACTGAGATGGAACCCAGTACCACTGGTACTAGGAAATCAGGGGAAGGGTTTCAGGTTGGGATGGAGGCAAGGAAGAATGGGAAGAGCACTGGGTAAGCACCAGGATATTGAGTGGAGACGTAAAGAGAAACAGGAAGACTTCATTGAGAATAAAGCACAAGGAGCAGGCATATACATCTGCACTACTGCTGTGGGCTAACAATTTGAAAAACAGATCTAAAAGTATTAGCCAGCAAATTACATCTATATTTCAAACCAGCTTTACTTAGGTTTTCTTATCTGAAGATTAGAAGAAGAACATAATAAAAACATTTTATAAAAATAAACAATAAAGAGTGATGTTGCAAATTCTAAGCCTAACAGTTTCATTACATATGCTTGTAAAGCAGTTGAAAAGATTATACTAACTAGACAGTTAACTAACATGAAGCTGAAAGGACTACTAAACATCACATGGCATGCATACATGAAACTTAACCTGGGATTCATCAGCAATGCCTACATGATGTTAATGTGTTATCGCAATGCATACTTACCAGACAGAAAAGTGTACTGATGACAATGTGCACAGAAATCAGAGATGTATACAGAAAGATGTAAGAGGGGAGGGTAAATGTTCAAATTCTAGTATGATAATTGATATGAAGGTGATTATGTCACAAAGACAATTTTGCAGCAATAACATTTTGCAATGCATATACCAGAATAATTAATGGCGGTCACATTCCTGAGCAAATGTAGGTAACATGTTGAAAAATACATCATCTCCTTTTGCAAGAATAAAACACATGCTATCAATGTCCACACTGGTCTGTGTATTAACTGTGTACTCCACAGCAATAGGTCTAACACACATATCAGGAGGATCATCTTTGAAGGGAATTATACACCTCAATATTTAATAGCTAAGCATCCCATATGTAGGTGTGCGGTGTTACAAATGTGGGAGCAGAGTGGGACACACGCAATACCCTTGCAAAAGCTTCTCCTGCCTGACACATTTATTGTGCCAACAGATAAGAACAAATGCAGACTCCAAACTATGATGAAATGTATTCCCCAGAGCTGTGTATTGTCAACATCTGCCAAAAGAGGTAGCAATGGGTATTGTGGCAAACAATTAAATTAATGTGTGAGTTAAAAAAGTATCTCTAAGAATGAATGGCATATCAGTATGTCAGACTGATGGCAATTAAATGAGTATGCTCATGTGCACACAAATGTTATCAGTCCTATATCAATATTCCGTAGTCAAAGATGGCTTCTCTGTATGTCTGCACACATACAACCCAAGAACTGGAGCACCCACATGTACACCCCAATACAAATGCATATGCCAAGGTAGCAATCTCATCAGTACACTGACAGAACAAATGTGCACTTTCAGGAAATCTAAATCGACATTCAAGTGTGTTTATATAAGACATCAAAGGATAACACTTACAGGATGTAATGGATGTTGTGTGAAGTCAGTACATCCTCACAAAATAAATCTGTATGTTAGAACTGGACACCAAGCTGTACAATTCCTCCAAATAACTATACAGCTATTAATCACATTCATCCCAGTGGAACTATTATCACAGCTATTCAACTCCACCTATGTGAAGTCATTCAATCAGCTCATACTTTATTTTCCCATAAATTTTATTTGCAAAAATTGATAGTGGAGGTGTCTGCCACTCCATACATGCAAAGTATAACTGGGGGTTGATGTCTTTCTGGCAGAACAGTTAAGGACACGAGTGCTTACAGTCACTCAATGCTGGTTTGGAACAATTGCCTAAGCATAAAGAAAATCAGCAGCATAGTTGTATCAGTGAATGTCCCATGGTATAAGTACGTCACCAGTTGTCATATGTGTGGATATGTGAAAGCAGTACATCATGTGTATGAATCAAGGAATATGTGTCCCTGTAATTACTTAGAAATAATCTTGCTGTATGTCAGAAACATTGATTGATGCTAGGTATACCCAAACACACCTGTAGCCCCCAACTTTTGTCACTGTGATGGTAGAACAGCAATTATGTCCAGTGAGAATATAATCCCGTATTGGAACACATGCCTCATTTAAGCAACAACATACATAACACTGTCTCATGTCCTCAGTCTTGACTGGGATGGAACAACAATCTATTCAAATGGCAGCATATAGCCTTTCCAAAGGAAAAGTAGAATAAACTCTTGTAACAGGATCCATCATCTATACCTGAACATAGCACACTTGGACGACAAAACTGTTAACAACATTTACAGTGACTGTAAGCAGTGACGCTGGGATTTGAACTATATGGTTAAGATCATAGGCTAATGAAGGTTTGCCAAAACACAAGAGCAACAACAGATTTATTTTGATGACTGTGACACTGCACATTTCAATGGATGACATCATCACTGTGTATTACTTTTATGTTTCCACTAAAAGGTTGTAGCACAGCACAAGCACATGGTATAGATACCTCATATAGGGATTTGCAGCCTGTTCTGCATGGTAAGAAGAAGAAATACACAACCACAGATGCCAGTCATTCCTGTATTTTAGTTCTCTACCTATGTAATTAAACAACTAACACACATGTGTATTATATGCACATGCCACAGGAAAAATCTGACAGCATATGAGCCATGCTGCACCTTTGAAAGGATGACATCAGCTATGTCATACAAAGGAAATGTGCATGGAAATGTGACTTCTACAGCTCTGTGGAATTCTAAATGCTGTGAGATTAAAGCCCCCTACCTCGCTTGCTAGCTATGCAATCTAGAGTACACAGTACTTAATACAAGTGTCACCACAGACGTCTGACTTTCATGGTGTGAGAGTGTACTTTATATAGGATGATATCAGTGTAGTTTTGTAAAGAAGATGTTGTGAGAAATGTCTCACATTGATGTGGACTCACCCTGCATTTTAAAAGCAACTCCAGGCTACTACTTTATTGTAGCCAGCAGTAGTTACAGTTATATCTGCACACCTCCATATACACACACAAATAGAACCCCCCATCTATCTAGCTATGCAACCTAAATGGATAAATTATTTTAGTGATGACACACCCCAAGAACTCAATAGTATTAATAGCATTAAACCCATGACATCTAAGTGAGAATTTTTATAAGTTGGTATGCCTTGTCACATAAATACTTTCTCCCTTTTTTTTATTTAAACAAGACTGTTCTATTTATTCATGTATTTATTCATGTTATTTTTATTTATGCATTTATGTATTTAACAAAGTATTCATCCATTCTTGTGTATATTTAGTATGTTTTATTGGCCTTTTTAATGATCATGTGACAACTCATTTTGATAGGCTGGCTTTTTAGATAAAAAATGTATTCAAACAGTATTATTCTATATGAAGCAGTGAGAATGAGTTTCATTGACTTGAAAGCTTTGCTGTTTTTGTTCTTAATAAATCATATATGTGTGACAGCTGGGCTCTGAGCTTTGTTTTGTGCCTTTCAGGTTAGTACTAAAAACGCTGAAAAATACGGTCCAAATACTGAAAAGGGTAAATGTGAATTATACAGAATTAAACCACATTTTTGGGGTCTCATGTTCTCATAAAAATTCCATTAAAGTCAGAGCACTACATGACTTGGAGAGCACTACATGACTTGGCATTACCAAATAGTAGTGTGCTATTGTTGCCTGGAGTTCAGGTATTTTATTTTTGATACTTCTAATATTAATATTTAGCATTAAAAGATGGTTGGTTTTGCTGATGTTGTTGATTTGCCCAGGGATAAGAAAGTGGGGATGTTGTTTTCTGACATTTGTGTTCGAGCAGTTTCAGTTGGACAGGATGGATTTGGGACTGGGTTGGGGTGGATATCCCCACTTATGGTGAGCCTGGAGTTAAAATGGTTATACAGATGTTGGAGTTTGGTGAGGAGTGTGAGAAAGTATTGTGTTTTTTTGGAGTAGGAATGAGAGCATATGTGTTTAGTCCTGAATTGGTCCGTTATGTAGTTCTTGAATAACTGTGGACAGATATTATTATAATGTGTGGTGTCTGTATATGAGAGTGCATAATGCAGTGTTGTGCTACTATGTTTAGGGATATTGCTAGAGTGATAACTTGTGGTGTTGTAAAGAATTATGAGAAGACAGACTAGACTTAGTTGCATGATAGTCATGGTTATAAAGTTTAAGTTGTTTCTAGGTGGGGGGGTCTGAATAGGAATTATAGGGTTGCACTATATGTGGATGGGGAAATAGTGTGGGTGATGTAAAAAATGCCTAGTGGGAATGACAGTGATTGGGAGTATTTTGTGTGGAGCAAGTTGGTGTGGTATAATGTGATATGACTTGAGGAGCTGTGATTGGTGGGGGTGATGTGAGGGTGAGCTGTGGGTGTGGCTGTGATTACTTTAAATGTAGAGGTAGTGGGGGCGGGAGGGAATAGGGGGCAGGGCAGGGGATCGGAGAGAGCCCGAGCGTTAGCGAAAGCGAACGGAGCGGGGCAGAGCCAACCAAGACAAAAGAAAAAGTAAGTATTACTTCACAAATTTGAACACTTTTAAAACAAATTCCTGAGGTCTAATGGCTTACCGGCAAGCAGAATGTAATTGCTGAGGAGCACTTGTGTCCTGGTGGGAGACTAGAAATTTAAAGATGGCTCCATACTCAGCAGGATTCTAATATAAGCTTTGTATTGGGGGAGGGAGATAGCACAAGGGGTGTAAACCAGGTGGAATGCAAAGAAACCAGAGAGGCAATCAGGGGAAATCAGTGAAGGCCTCAGAGGGGGTAAGTAATAATTCAAACTACCTGTAAAGTGAAGGAGAGAAGAGACAGCAAAGTTTATTAAGGTTGGGAGTGTGTCTTCACATTGACTTGCTGATTAGTAACCAGTTTGTGCACAGATTAGAGTAAGGAGATACATTAGTAATGAAGGGGAATGTATAGAGATGCAAATAAACAGGTGGGCCTCCAAGTGATACAAACTAAGGCAGAAAACACTGAGAGGGCTGCTTGATGGTTAATTTAGTCACAGGGATGTGAATTAAATGTATACTGTCTATTGGACAGTTAGGATTACTGTACTAGCGGGGGGGGGACACAAGGCTACAACAGTCAGTTTTATTTGCAAGCTGAGAACTACTAAGAAATACTGCTAATGTAATAGCTTCACTCTCATAAAACATACAAGTAGAATGCCTGGGTGGACTGACCCTGCTCTTGAGGCTGAAAATGTATATCCTTGTTTAGTTTGCAGTACTGATTCCTTCTTATACTGTATTGGGTGGAGTGGTAGCCACAGACTGCAGATTTGCTTGAATGTGCTCCTGCTCTTGAGGCTCAAAATATATATCCTTGTTTAGTTTGCAGTACTGATTCCTTCTTATACTGTATGGGTGGAGTGGTAGCCACAGACTGCAGATTTGCTTTAGTGTGCTCCTGCTCTTGAGGCTCAAAATGTATATCCTTGTTTAGTTTACAGGACTGATTCCTTCTTATACTGTATGGGTGGAGTGGTAGCCACAGACTGCAGATTTGCTTGAGTGTGCTCGGCAAGCAGAATGTAATTGCTGAGGAGCACTTGTGTCCTGGTGGGAGACTAGAAATTTAAAGATCTATATAAGTATAGGAAAGTCAGAAAGGGAGAAGACCAAGCAAGGGTATATACAGAAGGACTCACGGAAAAAACATGTGGTGGAGATGGATGGTATATATTTCTTTTTTGGGTCAGGTGCACATTGTTTCTCAGGAATAATAACTGGAGAAGGCTGTAAGAAGTCAGGGAGATGGAAACAGGGTATAGTTAAAGAAGCAGGGAGACACAAACAAACATATAACACAGATGAAAACCAACAAGGGAGATGCTGACACAAAGTAAGGGCAACAGCAGAGACTCACATACTAACAGAGGTTGGCCAGTCCTGATGGGGAGTTTGAACTACAAACAGGGGGGAAATTGACACACAAGAAAGAGGAATACCATGACTGGGAATATGGTGTGGTCCCAGTCCTTGTTCATACCATTTTGGCAGGACCCAGGCAGAGGTCAGTTATCACCTTGACTATCCTCCCCACTGGGTCCTGCTTCAAATGCTACACTGGGCAGTTCCAAGCAAATGTAGACAGTCTACAGAAAACCAATGCAGGTATCCATAACTTCACCATCACCTCCTCCATCTCTTACTAGGTAACAAAATGTGACCTACTGCTGTTGTCATCAGAGAGAACAACTACACAATCTCCAATACTTGGCCAACAGAGGTCAGCAAGGGCACCTCCGGGTTACCACCCACTGCATGGCCTCATTCACCTAATGAAGAGCAAGATCTAGGAGGTAGATGATGGTGTGGAATATGAAGGGTCAGCAGGACAATGGAGTGAGGTCCACCACCACACCATAGTCACAGATATAGGTGACACCTATAAAATAACATAAATGGAGAGAAATAAAAATATAAATAAACGCACACACACACACACACACACACACACACACACACACACACACACACATATATATATATATATATATATATAGGTTTACTATCAACATTTCGAACCACACTCCATCGACTGTACTATCGTCGAACACGGAAGTTTGAAAACGGGAATGTCGAAGTCAAAAAAACAATCTAGGAATGGGTTTTAACATGGGTCGAGGTAGGGGAGATGTTTGTAGTTCGGAATAATACTGAACACCTACCTCGACCCATGTTAAAACCCATTCCTAGATTGTTTTTTTGACTTCGACGTTCCCGTTTTCAAACTTCCGTGTTCGATGATAGTACAGTCGACGGAGTGCGGTTCGAAATTTTGATAGTAAACCATATATATATATATATATATATATATATATATATAGAGGTAGATACATATACATAGAAAAGAAGGATACTGAGAAAGGAAGGAAGCTGACAATCTACTGACAGCATTTAAATTTAATGCCATTTGGTAGAAGAAAAATAGCTGAAAACCACTTTCAGACATCACTGAGGTTGCACATTTTTCCACTGTTATGCAGTGCAGGAACTGGCATACATAAATTGGATGGTGTACCCCCACCTTGTGGAGGGGTGCAAGAGGCTTTCTCCTGCAAAAAAACTCTTCTTTTGTTATTCAGTTTAACTGTATTCAGTAAATCAACATGACTCCCAAAGAAACAGAGAGAACGAGAGAGAGAGAGAAAGAATTACTATCAGGTCTGTATCTGAGTATCAGTCTTACATTGTTCTACAGGTGGAATAAACATCTGATAGGTATGCTATTATGCCAGAGGCCAAAATGATAACTAGGAATTGAATAGAATATTATATGTTCCTTTTGGCAGATGTACGTACAATGGTGAAGTACAAAAGTACCAGCTGGTTTGGGGGGTAGTTTGTGATACCAACATCACTGCAGTGCTAGCATCTATAAGAGACCAGGAAAGGCATGTGTTGATGTGCCATTATGGATATGTCATGTAGTAGAAGAACAAATAAAAAACATGTACATTTGGACAGTGTTACTAACTACACAGGCCAACAGGCATACTATGACAATGTGTTTATACCAAAGACAAGCAAGGCATTGGTAGTATTACTAACAGATCTCAGCATATGGTGGGCAATCACTGTAAGGTGCACTGATATGTGATACGGGATACAGTTATTGAAATATATGAATGCAATGGGTTTGCAATTGAAAGTAGCGCATGTCTGGGCACTTGGTGGGGTGATGCAGTACTGATATGATGAGATGCATACCCTGCATGCCATATGACTTCTTGCTGTAGGACAAAAGCCCTGCATGTCTGGCACTATGTGGCAGTGAACTTGATGTCCAGATATGTTGCACTTCATATGTTTGGCAAATAGGGAATGCATGGATCCCAGAACATGTCCTGTACACAGTGTCATCCCAGCATGTATGCATAGGTTGTGTCAAGCGGTATGTAGGGGTGTCACATGTGGGTATTACAGTTGCCTTTACACAGTTATAGAAATGTGCAATCCATTGCTGTCATGATCTATAGAACTTATCTATACTAAAACAGGAATCACACTCACCATGCATCTGGACATGAATCATCCTCCTCCAATTTTCCTTGATCTATTTCAAAGCTGAAAAACAGTAACAAAAAATACAAGCATCATGAATTAAATGCCCTGCAATAAACTGCCCTCCTAATTAGACAGCATTCGATCTCTGACCTCTTCTTCCCATTGGTGTAAAATGTCAAGATGACATCCTGAGGTCACTGTAGGGATGCCAGCTGTTCATCAGAGTTGAACAGGCCAGTAGCAGCAGCAGTCAGTGCCCCAGCAAGGTGGTGCCAGGTATCCATGTTATATTGGAGAAACTAATAAGACACTCCCTATGGTATCTGTTTATAAGATACAGAAATATTTGCTCTCCTTAAAGCACCACCTGGGAGCCTTGCCATCAACAGTGCCTTCTGAAGCCATAGCTATGTATCAGTTTACAGTCCACAGGAATATGGTAGCTCTCTCATATCCACACATGCTGTCATTGCCAACACATGACATGCAACAACAGTCTATCAGTTTTACTATTAGTAAAGTGAGAAGCACTATTAGAGCTAACCAGAAGCCATGGCTCACCCTTAAGGTATATGAGCTTCTGAAGGAGAAAAACACAGCTTACATGGCTAAGGACAAAGCAGCCCTAAGTGCAGCAAGAGGTATGGCAGAAAGGTACAGAGCCACTTTGAAGACATGAAGGATGCAAGATGACTATGGCAAGGCATAGAGGAGATCACTGACTACAAAATTAGGTCAGCACAGAGTGAGAACAGCATTGAATTCCTGGACAGTTTGAACATCTTCTTTGGTGGATTTGAGGAAAGAAACAGCAGGTTAGCCACTGATGTGAAAGATGCAGTACTCAGCCTCAGCACAGAGGCGGTAAGAAGAGAGCTAAGGAGAGTGAACACCAGGAAGGCTGCTGGCCCAGGCAACATACTGGGCAAGGTGTTAAAAGGCTGTGCTGATCAACTATGCACAGTGCTCAATTAAATATTTAACACCTCTCTTGCCATGGCAAAAGTACCCCATACTACAAGGAAACTAACATCATCCTACTACCTAAGAAAACTACTCTCTCCAGCCCAAATAACTACAGAGCAGTCGCTCTGACATCCACTGTTATGAAATGTTTTGAGTGTCTGATCAAAAGGCATCTTTCATCATCCCTACCTCGTGATTTTGACCCTCTGCAGTTTGCATATAGAGCTAACTGATCCACAGCTGATGCTATATCAGTAGCACTACACATCTCCCTTGAGCATTTAGAGGGCAAAAACAACTATGTGAGGATACTGCACATAGACTTCAGCCCTGCATTTAATAGAGTGGTACCAATGCAGCTGATAGAAAAACTGGCACATTCAGGAATCAGTAAACATCTCTGTAACTGGATCCTGGGCTTCCTGATTGAGAGAACACAGAGGGTGTGATCAGGTAAGAGCACATCAAAGTGCATCACAATTAACACCGGGGTTTCACAGGGATGTGTTCTCAGCCCACTGTTATTCACTATCCTCACCCATGCTGCTATAATAGTACAAGTCCAATCATATCAAGTTTCCTGATGACACCACAGTCATGGGGCTCATCACAAATGAGGATGATAAGGTGTAGAGAGAGGTGACATCTCTGATCAGTTGGTGCGAGGGGAACAACTTTGACCTGAATGTAAGCAAGACCAAAAAGATTATCATCAACTTCAGGTAAAGGAGAACAAATCACCCAGTGCTCAGGATCAATGGTGAGAGTGTGGAGATGGTTAAGAGTACGAAATTCCTGGGTGTTCACAAATCAGAGGATCTCTTGTGGTCTGGAAACATCAGCCAACTGGTCAAGAAAGCTCACAAATGCTTCCACTTTTTAAGAAGGCTGAAAAAAGCTAAGTTTCCTCCTTATATTCTCTCCACCTTCTACAGAGGTGCAATAGAGAGCATCCTTACCTTCAACTTCACAGTGTGGTTTGGAAGCTGAGCAGTTACAGAAAGGAAGGAGCTACAAAGAGTGGTGAGGATTTCAGAGAAGGTAACAGGTTTCAGTCTTCCATTGGTGCAACATATTTATTCTGCAAGAAGCATCTGAAAGGCCACCAAAATAATACAGGACAACACACATGCTGCGCATTGGCAATGAGCAGGAGATATTACAGCACACACTGCAGGACTACAAAATTCAGTAACAGTTTCTACCTATAGTGATTAGATGTCTGAACTTGGGCACTAGTCCCAGGGGTCTGGACACATAATAGGTGAATTTTTATTTATTTGTGCAATATATACTTGCATATATTCCAAGTACATGTAATATTTATTCATTATATCCATAGTCAGTATTATTTAGCTCACTCAAGTACAATACTGTACAAATAACTTAGGCATTTCAATTTGTAGTGCATTTTGTTTTACTTTAAATAGGGTGGTTAATTTAACTCAGGTGAGAGTATTCTTTTCATATATGAGTGTTGGTAAATGACTCTGCTATATCTTGCATGTACTGGGAGTAGTATTGTATTTGTTAGTTATGTTTATTCCTCTACTTGTATGTGTTGTTTCACTTTCCTTTGTAATCTTAAGAATTGAGCTGATGCACAAACTTTCATTTAGGCTACATGTTTATAGTTCTAAATGACAATATAGTTTACTTTGACTTGACTTTGACTTTGTGAATTTTTTGCAGTGCCATCACAGCATATAATATACATGGCATAGCAAGGTGGTGTTAAGGTGTGAATTATGGCAAATAAGGAGCATAATGGCAGCACAATACACACATACATTTTAATTTGTGTACTTTAGTGACTTTACAAGCTGTTACAATACAATAGCTTTTCCCACATCCTGCCAGAATCATTGACCTACCCATACATCTGCATTGCTCTTCTCAGGTACTCATGCAACTGCACAATGTAGAGTGAACCTCTTAGCATAGCTTTGCAAAAAAGATATATCTATCCCACTCACGCTAAAAGTGTTTCACATCGAGGTAAAGCAAAATGGTAGAAAATCCTGAAAACGACACTATGGAAAAAGCTTTGAACTAGTAAAACAGCTGAAGAGTTAAAATGTAAAAATGAACTTTAATAAAAAAAAACAAAAACACGAATGAATAGAACAAGTAGGCCTAAGTACGATAAGTGCTTTCGGCGAAACTCGCCTTCTTCAGATCTTGATGTGCAAAGGTCTCTATTAGTTAAAATAACAATGAATATCCAATCCCTTTACTGCTGATAGAAACACCTACAAATCTGACAAATCACAGATGGCTATTTGTGAAACCAGGAAGTAGCAAACTGCAAAACATATATAACCAATCATACGGTTGAAATACATTCCTCAGCCAATCAACAGTGACTATCTTGGTGGAAATATGTAATACATAAAATCAAATATGGAAATCAAGTTAAACAAAAATATATATTCTACTTAGGGACAGCATGACAAAAACTTTGCCTTGTATGATAATCCCTTGTCAGAAAAAATATTCCCAAATCTAGAAAATATTTTGTTGAGCAGGATATCACAGTGTATAATCATCAGTAATAATAATCAAATTTGAGTAAGGGGTTGCTTTGTGTTTACATACAGAAAGAAAGAAAGTGTTGGTAGTATGCCAGCCTGCTTTCACAGTGGCAAACAAGAACAAATAAATGATTGCAAAACACGTCCGCCCGCTTCCTTGGCAGCTGACACATAAGGCACACCATTTATAAGCTTCTTTTAAGAATCCTTATGTAAGAAATATACAAAAATAAAAAATACTTATGTATTAAAGATATATAACTAACATCTACATGTGAGGTCCGCCCACATTTGGGGCTACAAACATAAGGGTGTTTCATTTAAGAATAGGTGACTCAATTGTAAGAGTTTTGGCCAATAGAAGTTGTGAGTGCAACCAATCACTGACTAGCCAATAGAAATTTGACAGATTCTCTGGTGAATAAATTGGCAACAATTAAAACTGAGTTGAATTTTCACTAAACTTGCATGGAGTGTGACCTATAACATCGAGCTCATAAGGCACATAATTTAGAGAATTCTTTGTAAAAATTCTTGTATGTTAAATATGTATAACTAGCAACTGCACTGATGTCCGCCTGTGTTTGCAGCTACAGATATGAAAGTGCTTTATATAGAAAAGGCTCAAGTAATAGGGTTTTATCCAGTAGGAGTTATGTTATGCTTAAAGCCTCACAAAGCATATATAGTCAATAGCAGCGGACACATAAAGCACACCATTTAAGAGGTTCTTTTGGGGAATCTTATTTGATAGATGTAAATAACTGACTTATAGAATAATGTCCGCCCACATTTGCGGCTGCAGTCATTAAGGTGCTTCAAATGTAAAGGCTCTGACTAATAAGAATAATTTTTAGAATAAAATAGACAATCACTGAAAAGTCAATAAGCATTTAACTAATTTCAGATGAACAAATCAGCAACATGACTAATAACAGATAAGATTGATTGGCATAACCAATCCCAGGAGAATCAGGTATGGGGATAGTTTAATTGATACTGCCCCTAACTTAGGCTATATACAGGGATCAAAAAAATCAATCAGGTAACGGATGATCCTACTATAACAACACAAAAGTGCATTCAAAAAGTATAACTAAAATGATACTTGTAACAGTATGACATAGAAACATGATATGCATCTGTCTGCTTGTAGCAAAATCCAAAACATTGTAAAGTAGTGACTAACCTGAAACTAAAATACAAGTTAAAAAGGATACCAACTGAAGAAATAATGGCTGATCTGATACTAAAATGCTTATTGAAACAACATCATAAAATAGCAATGCTTCTGGCCTGTTGAGTATGAACAATCACTATAAATCAAGAAAAAGTTTGCAAAGGTAAAGCAAGTGCCAAAAACAAGTGTGCTCAATAGTTAATACAAAGACACTTCATAAGGATGTGTGGCTCAGATTAATCAATGAGCTAAACCTTTGACTTTGTTATAAACAAATCATTCATTCAAAATATGCCACTTGCTTGGGGAGCATTGTCAATAAGATGGAAAATGACAGTTTACTTCTAGATGGACTAGTACACTAACAGCTACTAAGCCACTACAATGGCAGGCATTGAGAGCAAATCTATTCATCATAAAATAAGAGGGACAGTACATATCAAAAAACATGTCTATTCATAAAATAAAAATATAACAAAATTGCCCCATTCCTAAACACTTCACATTATCTAAAAAATAAATTAAATGAAATAACCAATCACAGGAGAAACCTGTGATGGAACATTACCAAAGGAATATGGCCAATATATGATTAATTCCATGCCCCAAAAAGCGAAAAAAACTTTCACAGGAAAATATAAAATAACTAAATAACTCACTAGACTGATATTATTGTCATGGCTAAAAACATTAATTTAGGATACACCTGCACTTACAAGGCAGGGAACAAGAAAGAACATATGAAAATTCTTAACTAACGTCAAAAAAGCTAGTGCACTGACTACCAGTAGATTGTTGCTCAAGAGACAAATCTATTTTGTCCTGTGGTAAATATGCATGGCAAAAATATAAACATATTGGAATTAAAGATGGTAATAAAAGATAATAAAAATGATGATAATGATATAAATAATAATAACAGTATCGAGAATAATTAGCTAACATCAAAAAGGGGCTTAATCATTTGACGGCTAGTAACTATACCAAAAAAATGGTCAATAACTGTATAAAATGGAACCAACAACATGAAACAAAATGATGATTAATGTATTGACGAAAAAGAAAAATAATGATGAAAAAGCAAAACAGTGTTAAAAATGAGGCAACAATGACTTGGAAATTAAAAATGATGAAGAAAACAAAAAAATAAAAACAGAAACAAAAAATTATAGACATTAATTAATTACTGTAAGACGTCTATTTTTGAGAGCACGTTTGACGGGAATCATGCTGTTCAAACCTGGAAAATAAGTACTCCTCATATTCGTAATCCATTTCATTTCACATGGTTCTGTGTGGTGTGAACAATCTCCTCCTCTGGGAGTGGGTCTTTGTCTTTGTATTAACTATTGAGCACACTTGTTTTTGGCACTTTCTTTACCTTTGCAATTTTTTTTTTGATTTATAGTGATTGTTCATATGCAACAGGCCAGAAGTATTGTTATTTATGATGTTGTTTTAATTAGCATTTTAGTATCAGATCAGCCATTATTTCTTCAATTTGTATCCCTTTTAACTTGTATTTTTATTTCATGTTAGTCACTACTTTACAATGTTTTGGATTTTGCTACAAGCAAACAGATGCATATCATGTTTCGATGTCATACTGTTACAAGTATCATTTTAGTTATACTTTTTTGAATGTGCTTTTATGATGTTATATTAGGATCATCCGTCATCTGATTGATTTTTTTGATCCCTGTATATAGCCTAAGTTAGTGGCAGTATCAATTAAATATGTCCCCATACCTGACTCTCCTGTGATTGGTTATGCCGATCAATCTTATCTGTTATTGGTCATGTTGCTTATTTGTTCATTTGAAATTAGTTAAATTCTTATTGGCTTTTCAGTGATTGGCTATTTTATTCTAAAAATGATTCTTATTGGTCAGAACTTTTACACTTGAAGCACTTTTAGGTCTGCAGCCATGAATGCAGGTGGACTTTATTGTATAAGTCAGTTATTTATATCCATCAAACAAGATTCCACAAAAGAACCTGTTAAATGGGTGTGCTTCTTGTGTCCGCTGCTGTTGACTATATAAGCTTTGTGAGGCTTTAAACATAACATAACTCCTACTGGATAGAACCTTTTTACTCAAATCTTTTTCTACATAAAGCACTTTCATATCTGTAGCCGCAAATGTGGGCGGACATCAGTGCAGTTGCGAGTTGTACATATTTAACATACAAGAATTTTTACAAAGAATTCTCTTAATGTTGTGCCTTATGAGCTCGATGTTATAGGTCACACTCCATGCAAGTTTAGTGAAGGGACAACTCAGTTTTACTTGTTGCCAGAGAATTTGTCAAATTCCTATTGGCTAGTCAGTGATTGGTTGTCCTGTTCCACTCACAATTTCTATTGGCCAAAACTCTTACAATCAAGTCACCTATTCTTAAATGAGACACCCTTATGTCTGTAGTCACGAATGCGGGCGGACCTCAAATGTAGATGTTAGTTATATATCTTTAATACATAAGTATTTTTTATTTTTGTATATTTCTTACATAAGGATTCTTAAAAGAACCTTTTAAATTGTGTGCCTTATGTGTCTGCTGCTGTGGAAGCCGGCGGACATGTTTTGCAATCACTTATTTGTTCTTGTTTGCTGCTGCAAAAGCAAGATGGCGTACTACTAACACTTTCTTTCTTTCTGTATGTAAACAGGAAGCAATCCCTTACTCAAATTTGATTATTGATTACTGATGATTATGCACTGTGATATCCTGCTCAACAAAATATTTTCTAGATGAGGGAATATTTTTCTGACAAGGGATTATAATACGAGGTGAAGTTTTTGTCATGCTGCCCCTAACTAGAATATATATGTTTTTGTTTAACTTGCTTTCCATATTTGATTTTATGTATTAGATATTTCTACCAAGATAGTCTCTGTTGATTGGCTGCGGAACTTATTTCAACCCTATGATTGGTTATATACATTTTGCAGTTTGCTACTTCCTGGTTTCACAAATAGTCATCTGTGATTTATCAAATTTGTAGGTGTATCTACCAGCAGTGAAGGGATTGGATATTCATTGTTATTTTGACCAACAGAGACCTCTGTGCATCATGATCTGAAGAAGGCAAGTTTCACCGAATGTGCTTATCGTACTTAGGCCTACTTGTTCTATTCATTCATGTTTTTGTTTTTTTGATTAAAGTTTGTTTTTACATTTTATCTCTTCAGCTGTTTTACTAGTTCAAAGCTTTTGCCATGGTGTCGTTTTCTGGATTTTCTACCATCTTAGCATAGCTTTGGTTACATGTGCATTGTAGAAAAAGTGTGATTCTCTGAATGGGCTCACTAGTATAATGACTGTGTGAGGAACCTCGACATTGCACGACAAAAACACTAATTGTTCGAAACAAAGTAAGCTAACTTTAAACTTTGCATAGCATCCTGTTATAAATATTTACCCATACTGCAATGCAGCTGTTGGTGAAGGGTTCTTTCATATGTTGGGTATGCTTATGTGTTTCCACAGATCCTGAGTCATCAGGTTTCCCCACCACTGGTATAAGAATGACTGATGTCAGACCTGATCCTATGTCATCAATGGGAGAATTCCTGACTGATGTAAAGTTTGATCCCAGTGATGATATGATATAAATTCCAGTACAGTGGTGCATCAGCATGGTAGTGATAGACAGAGATAATATGACACCTATATCCCCTCCCCTTCCATGAGCACAGATTTTGTACCTGCAAAACCTATCTCTCAGTCCTGGGATGTGATAATAGGACAGGACTTTGATGATATGTCAGCACAAGGAGCACCCTTTTCTCTAGTGATGGAGTCAGCCTTGGTTGCTGCTAGCTCCATTGAGTGTGAGGAGGGAGGCAGGAGTTGGGGTGGCATAAATGTTAAGGTGCTTACCCCAAAGAAATAAAGAGCAGGGTTTGATTCTCACCTCTGAGGGAAACTGGATATGCTTAAAATGGTCCACATAGGCAGCTAGCCTAGTTCTTACTTATGAATGCATGAACCTATGAGTTGGTGAGGGCACTGCTCCCTCCTAATCTGAGTTTGTCTATGGCCACTACTCAGTATTTGTGCAGGGACAAGCAGATACCGATGCAATGATAGCAGATCTAGTATGGCTGATAAATTGTCTACTTGATGACTTGTGGAGGGGCTTGGCCCACTGAAAAAGCATAAAGGAAAGCTGGCATAAGGAGTCTGTATGCTACAGATGAACTTGAGTGGCTGCTCATCACATGCACTGCCTTTTTCATGCCTGGTCCACTTCTACTTCTGGTGGGAAAACCCACCATAGTACTTGGAATGCATGGTCTAGGTCCTGTAGTGCCACCCCTTTCTCTCTTCCATCCAGTGCTGAGACTGCTGTAGCACACCATGGCTACAGAACTGCATGGGATGTTCATCAGGGAACAACTATGCACATCACACTGTTCCTGATCACTGAGCACTCCCTCCTCTGTGCATGCTGTGGATTGTGCCTTTGACCTTCCCCAGGCAGGAAGCACCTGTGGAGAGGGACATATATCGTCAATACACATACAGTACACATACCTCAGGTAGGAACACAGCAAAATACCTCTCAACCTCTTAGCACAAGAAATCTAGACAGACAAAAATAATGGGGAACAAAAGCACAGAAATATGGATGCATTTTAAATATTGCACTTATGAACTTACAAACTTGCTAGAATAATAGGATTTGTTTGCATGCATTTTCTGAAGGACATTATGTCTGAAACACAAAGTATGTCATGATTTAGTGCCTTCAGTCTGCAGTGATTTTCCTGAAAACCACAAATTTTATGAGGAACGACCAAAAATATTAGGCAAAATTCTGGACATTCTGTGAAAATCTGGACAGTTGAGAGATGTTGCTGCATCTTCTGCTGGAGCTACATCCAGCACAACCCACCTCTGCCTAGTTACAGCAGATTAGATACCAACCTTTCCATGACCTGTCTACCCAGTCTTCAAGAGATACAAACTCCCATGCAGCCTTCGTCCAGAGTCCCATACACAGACATCCTCACATATAATTGAATCTGTTCACATATTCCACTATTTTCACATCTATCTTAATTTTCACCTTCTTCTGATTTCCCTTTTATCTTAATTTTCACTTTCTTCTGATTTCCCCCATTTGTTTCCATGACAACTGTCTTTTCATTACTCATGTTCATTCCATGTGCCTTGAGCTGTGCATTCCATTCCTCTATCATTTGCTGCTGTTCTTGTATAGAATCTGCTTGTAGTACAACATCATCTGCATACAACAGCTTTGTTAATCTTTGCCCTTCAGCCTGTTTGCTAATGCAATCAATTACAAATATGAACAGCAGTGGGCTCAGAGCTGAGTGCTTATCCCACTGTGAACTCCTCTGTGAGTCTGAACGGTGTTCATATTTATGTCATTGTTTCCTTGTAAATAGTCTGCATTAATTTTACCAGTGTCTCAAGGACTACCACAGGTCTCCCCAAATTAGCTTTATTGGGACCTTGTCATATGCTTTCTTCGAGTCTAAAAAATGTCCAGCTGTACTCTTTCCACAGCTCTAGTTCCTTCTCAACTATATGTCTCACTGCAAACATTGAGTCAGTTGTGCTGCTGAATCTGAACTGCTCTTCTCCCATCTTACTTCCATCTGCTCTGTGTATTCACGTATCAGTTACCCTCTCCAGCACTTTCTTACAATGTGGCAGGAGTATGATACCTCTGTACGACCCGTGGTTGTGAATGACCCCTTTGCTCTTATACACTGGCATTAAAATGCTTATTCTCCAGTCACTGGGAATTAGTCTTTCTCTCCATATTTATACGAGTACCCTCTAGAGTCATTTCTCTATTTTTATTAGCCACATTTTAATAATGTTTCTCATAATTTCCACAGTATGCTGGTTGGTATAATTTGAGGTCATACTAAATGGGTATCTAATTGTCCCATCCCTTTGTCTCCTCCCTGCACATAGCCATTTGTCATGCAATTTCATCTAATGTGATGTGATAAATCTTTACAAATCCAAATGTATATTTACTACTCAAATTGTTTGCTTGTGTCACAGTGTCTTTATTCTGGAAGCCAAATCCTGAGGTGCAAACTGGTGATGTCTTATTAAAGTTTTTTTTTTTTTTTTTTTTTTTTTTTAGATTTGAACAGCAGTAAATCATTTATTATTGTTATAACTGAATGGCAAGGCAGACAATAAAAACATCATGGTGAACTGGCAACGAGCTCAAAGAACTTATACCTCTGGGTTATTAATGAGCTACTTCCTGCAGTCAAGGGTACAAGGTTTGATCCCTTCTACTTCCATTTGCCTACTGTGTGACTCTGAGTAAGTCACTTAACCACACAATGCTCCAATGTTATTCCTAAAAAGTGATACTTTGTCCAATGGGCTTACCCAATTAAAAATAGATAAAATAAAAAAAAATAAAAATAAACTGCAGCAAAGTGCTCCATGACCATGGTAAATTTTGCCTACCATCATTGTCAGAATCTGAGTCATCTCTATCATCAGGCAGGGGTATGTCATCCATGGTGGAAGAGCTGAATAAAATATCACCTATAAATATAACAACCAGAAATGCACACAATAAGAAAGACCCATCACCAGTACTTTAATGGATGCTGAGAAATAACTGCTGTGTGTAGTGGTAGAAGTTAACAAGATTGACCTTACTTATACTTCTGGTCTTTTAATTTGAAGCCCTGATGTCCCCACATAAGATATAATCACAGCATGTAGCAGTATGCTGTGCACTACACATTTACCCACATACAGTAACCCAAAACATCAGAAATACACACCCAGCACATCTCCAACATCTGATGAGGCCATACCCAGCAGACACACATACACAGTGCCCCCTTCCAACTTAATGTACTGGGTGTTTCCCAGATCTGCTCCAATACCCGGCACTCTACCATGACCTAGGGATGTCTCAGACCTCCATATGCACACAGGCAAGCAAATTCTCTGTCTCAGTTAATGGTGGTTCAGCTAATGGACCACATCCAATTGCCATAACTTTCAAATGGGGAGCATACTTCTTAGCAGCATGCATTGTATCAGTGACAAATACCCTCCTTGACAGTAGTCTCTGCCCTGGCTACCAACAGCATTTACATAATTGTTCATGTCCCGCTAGGCATTGTCAGTATAGGGCTAATCAGAAAGATCATGACCGATCATCGGCCAACAATGAAGACAGAGGGACTGCAGTAACATCTCATTCTCTGCACGGGAGAACTTGCATTTCCATAGCTTGTGTTTGACAGACATAATGGAGAGTATGGAAGGAAAGAACAATGTATGTGGAGATACCCACACTAGAGAATTTCAAACACTCAATTTAAAACAGTCTACTGGCCTGTGTGCTGCTGGCATGTGTCTACAACAAAATATTATATAATATATATATATATATATATATATATATATATATATATATATATATATATATATATATATATATATATATATGTATATTATTTATATATATCCTTGTGTGTCTGTGTGCATTGTACTTAAATAGTCTAAACACCTAAATGTCAATATCAATAACGCTGATACTATATAAAAAAATGGCACATTATTGTGAATACTCTGAGCCATACCCTTGAAGCATGCAACAGTAAAGTGACATTTTTTTTGCAGGCGGGCAAGATTCCCTGCACCCCCTTGTGGGGAACTGTGGCCACCACACCACTAATAGTTATGTATTCCAATTCAGACATTGTACAATACTCAAGCCCAGTAATAGTGCAATCTTGCACAAATGTTGACTGTTTGTTTTGTTGACTAAAATGTGTCAACAAAACAGATATTGGCTTTAAAAAAGTCAAGTAAAATGAGGACTCATATATATATCTACATATATATATATATGTATGCATATATATATATATATATATATATATATATATATATATATATATATGGGTCTACCTGACTTGGTCGACATTTCATTTGATCGACAGTTCATTTGGTCGACATTTCATTTGATCGACAAGCATTTGCCCCCTTCCCCAAAGTTGTGCAACCCTGGAGTTGATATATATAGTTAGGGGGGGGTGTGGGGGGTGAAGCCCCCCACTTAAAATGCTTGTCGATCAAATGAACTGTCGACCAAATGAATATTCGACCATATGAAATGTCGACCAAGTCAGGTAGACCCATATATATATATATATATATATATATATATATATATATATATATATATATGGGTGTACTTTAAATTAACAAAAGATCACATACCAGTAAACAAATTCACCAAGACGAGATGTCCAAAACCTGATTTTAACAAAAGACCGTGTTGCCAAAACTTTTCTCAGGGTAAGTATCCAGTTGACAAACATTTCACAAAGAAATACACAGGACTATCTCCAAACCACCCAGGTGAGGGGCTATGACCACCACACCCCCCCCCCAATCTTGGGAGGATGACAAGTACACACACAATTTCTCTTAAGAGTACACAGAGATCACAGTCAGTCTGGGGCTGGTTTCTCCCTCTTCCTCCAGATCCCCAATAAGACTCCCAACTGGCACAGCTATAGGGTTAAAATCTCAGCCAAGTGGCCAAGCTAAGACCTCCAGCACCCTCTCTGTCCAACCAGTGCTTTGTGCCCTTGCCCAAGTAGCTGACACACACACACACACACTTTGAGATTATGCCCCCTTCTGTCTAGACTATAAGGTAGTACCAGCTGCCACCCTTACTTATCAGCTACTATAGGGCCCCTCCCAAAGGGTGACCTATCCTACTGTGTGATGCTACTATTATCCAAATGTAAGTGTGTCCAAGACTTGCAAGGCTATTTAAGAGTGGCCTGTACAGTGTCACCAAATACATATGCAAGTAATCTAAGAGCTTAAACCAGCCACAATTAAAAGGTTGAAATATATTTAATAATAAACAATAAAAGAACAAGACAATATTCAATAACTTTGGATGGTGCAGCAATAGCACTGTTACCTCACAGCAAGAGGTTCTCTGGTTCGATTCTCAACTGGAGTACCTTCTGTGTGGAGTCTGCATGTCCCCCCTGCATTTGTGTGGGTTTCCTCTGGGTACTCCGGTTTCCTCCCATGTTTCATAGACATGTGTCTGGAGCATTTCTCCCTGGGCCAACACTGAAAATTGGCTTTGCTCCATGTCTGACTTTCCCAGTAAACAAATGCTAAATAAAATAAATAACTCAACACAGTGACTACAGAGTTCAGAATCACAGGAAATATTTTAAAACAACATTGCAAGACAGTCTCACATAAATACAGAAAACATCTAAACTAATATTTACTATATTCCTATCTATATCTAAGAGAAATCACTGTACCCCGGTTACTTACTATTAGCAAGACAAGTGCTGATGAGAGGATGACAAATACAAAATGCACAAACTCACTCTCTGAGATAGTTCTTAAATTAATAATACACATTACTTCTGGGTTAGCTGGATGACATTACTATTTGTTACCTGCCTTCAGTTTCCAGGCTAACAGATACCAACAGAATTTTTAACATCTCTGTGGGAGTACATAGCTCTCAGAAGTTTGCCTAGAACTGGAAGTCATAAAACAATTAACACTTTTATATTTGAAACCTAGTAATTATTTCAGTTTCAAGACAATAGAAAGAAACCTCTAGCTGTAGACATCCTGTCTCCTTGCTGCCTTGAAACTAACATTTATAGCACATCGTAAAAAAACACTTTTAACTTATTTTCTTGAAGTTTTACAAGTTAACTCTGTATGTTCCAACTTCTACTATTAATGTAGTTTATATACATTTCTGTTCTTTTCCAGTAGGGTACACTGTGGTTAAATTCTTGAAGCTCAGTACATAACATGCAGTTCAACACAGACTTCTGCACCAGTAGTTTAATATACACCTAACATACAGTTCTCTTAAATTTGTAAGGCAACCATATGGATCATATTAATATTCACAAATGACATATGATTATTTACAAAATTCCAGATAGCTGGGCTGGCAAGTTTCACATTTCTATATAAATTGTATTAATGTTTTCAAGTGATATATAATTATTTACAAAATTCCAGCTAGCTGGGCTGGCAGCATTTTGGTTTGTCACAACCACAATATCAAAAACATGAATCTAAAAGCTCTACAAACTATCTGTAATAACATCTGCAGATTTATTACCCTAGTCCACAAAAGTTAACATCACTGCTTCATCCTTAATAAAGCCAAATGGTTACCTTTGGATTTCAGACCCACTCTGCTTATTTCAGACCTGGTGTTCAAACTCAATAGCCTAAATTCACTCCCCAACCCTGCAATCATACTACATGACAAAACCACCCCTACAACCTTAGATCCTTTCCAGCACATACTTCTGCAATGCAGGCCCCTCGTTCAAACCTGCATTCCACTGACTGTGCCTTTTTAATTCTTGTCCATAAAATCTGGGTTACTACCACTTTTAAAATCTATTATACCTTTTCTCTACTTTCACTCAGTACTAAAGCCCATCTTGTTCAATCAGGCAACATGTCCATGTATTCTTAACAGTGAAGTCACATAAATTCACTACCAAATCCTCCTTCTCATCATAAGTTGTATTTGTGTTATACTGTAATTATAACTGTTAAAATATTTTCTCTGACAATGACTATTGTTTGTGTAATTGCAATTGTTTAAAAATGTGTATCCCATCTGACAGTACTAACTGCCATTTGCTATTTTTGATCTAACTGCAAAGTTTATTTATCCCAGGCCTGAACCTAAAAATCATACAGTAGGATGGGTGCTCTATACTAAGCAAATAAATAAATAAAAATGCAGAGTAGTAGTACACCAAGGACCGAGCCTTTTTTGCTCCTTTTCCTGCATGTCACCACCAGCTGCCACAAGATGTTGTCCTCATTTGCTGGGTTGACTAAACCCACCTTAGCCTTCCCGAGATGCAACCCAGCCCATGATGTCTGAGGTCCAGTGAAGAGACAGAGAATGCTGCTGCAGTGTTCCCTGTCTCCTACAGCCCTGCAACAGCCATGCAAGCTCCACAACTTCTGCCTTCAGGAGGTATATGTTCACATCCATACATACACAACTTCCCAGCCCAGTTGTATACAACTTGTAGCACAGAGCTCACCACTAGTAAAATGAGTCAAAGCTGCCCCCTCCTCCAGGATGTGCAATATGGGATCAGTGTGTCTCATTCCCATCCTCCACTCCTGTCCAGTCCCTCCAGTGCCCATGATGCTACTTAAACATGGGTCATCTGAAGTATAGTAAGGGTTTATCCATCTGCACCATGAGGCTGAACTTACAAAGGATAGAGTCTTGTGGGAATTATTACACATGTTGAAACAGGACTTGAGAATGCCTTTCCATTTTTGTTAGATGTCTTTCTACAACATAACATTTGAACCAGCTGATCAGGTTTAATTGTGTACGTCTGCTTAGCACCATATCTTGGAATACTGTGTCGAAAGCTTTTAACATATCAATCAGTATGGAAGCAGTGATACTTTCTTGGCTGGGATTAGAGTTAATTATGTATAAGAAAGTAATGAAAGTATTCTCCATGCTCAGGATGAAATCCATGCGATGCTGATGACAATAAATGATGTTTTAAATAGAAGTCACATAGGAGCTGCTTGTCTATGTGTTTTTGAAGTATTTTATAGAGCATTGATAGTACGGCGGTAATGTTGTTGCCTCACAGCAAGAGGTTCTCACGTTCGATTCTCGGCTTGGCTTGGGAGTGCCTTCTGTGTGGAGTCTGAATGTCCTCCCTACGGTTGGGTAGCGTTCAAAAGACATGTGCGTAAATGGGCGTTCCTTCGTTGAGGGTTGGGTGTCGAGCTGGCACCTTGACATTTTGTAAAAATCTACTGCCAATCATTATCGGACCGAAGTTCCGCTGTGGCGACCCCTTACCGGGAAAAAGCCTAAAGACAAACATTGATAATACTACAGTTGGCCTAAAGTTTGAGAGACTATGGTCTTGGCCCAAAACATCTGTACCTTGCTAATGAGCTATTGAATTTAACAATTTAGAAAATATTTTGTATAGTTTTATCTACCAAAATGCTAGTCTGCATCTATTATTGAGAAAATAGCATGTGGAATTCTTGAGACAACATTTTCAGCAAAGCAAAGGATAGTTCACTCTTAGGGACTCTATTGAGAGCTTATAAATGAATAAACATGCAAATCTGGACTTTATGCTCAATGGTGACCATACTTTCCATCCTTTTTGTTGCTGCAATTGCTTAATAACCTTTGTTTTAGTTTGGAGGGGTAGAATTACTTTTCTGAAAGCATGATTCACTAAAACAGCATTGGGGTTTATTGTAGAGAATATTTTCCTGCAAATATGTTAATACAGAAAACAAATCAGAATAGCCTTGCAGGATAACATTGTTATAAAACTGCATGGTATATGAAATACCTCTGTGGCAGTATGACTGACTTTGAAAACAGGTTGTCCTTGCATTTACTCTCTGAATATTACTATTTATAGCTTTCCAGAATGCATGTAACCTAACATAGTTGGATTATTCATTTGTTTATTTGCAAATATTAGAAAAAGGAGTCTGAATTTGCTAGGCATGAGTATTGCTGGACAAAATTATGCCAGATGGTAGTCAGAATAGTTTAGCAACATGCACATAGCTATCTTCTAAGTGTTGCATTTTCTGAGAAGATGCTGCATTCTCTACATATATTGAGTTTATATTCTACATCACCCAACTCTGCTGGTTTAGACAGAAAAAGACTAAAACACAACTCGGGTTGCACTAATTCAACTAGGGCACCAGGACCCAGCTACAACTGGCAGGGTCATGGAAGGAGTGAAAAAGCTACAACAGCTCAATTCCTCCTAAGAAGGAAGCTGGGAATAATGTGCTTATTGTATATAGGGCCATTGCTTTAGTCCTCTTGCTGACCATGGCTCAGAGCATCAACTGTGTATGTATGGATAGATCTGGAGGTGATTCATTTATTGGTCCTAGGGAATGGACACTCTTAAGACCATGCCTTATGTCAATAACCAGCCTAAAGAGGCAATCATGCAGAGATAGTAGGACTATGAATCAAGTGACTTTTCTTTCATAGAAGCTACAGTAAATGTCTTTCCATTGTTCCCCTGTAATCCTGCATCAACAGCTACAGTGAGGACTGGAGACCTCGGCTATTGAGTTATCTAGTTAATTTTGCATAAATATTTATACAGAATGAGTGGCTCATGAGGGGGTCACTTCACTATAAAGTTGATGTTGAAACCCTAGTATGAGCAAAATATCACACTGAAAAAAAGGTTTACATTCTCCATTCCATCTATTCATTGTCATTAATCTTTTTTAACAACCTGTCTTGCACCCGTCTATCATGACTTGAGATGCATTTTTAGATGTCACTGTATAAAGTCTTTTCACTTCAAAAGCATACATGCAAACAGCTCATTTTCATATAACAGTTCATTAGCATGCACATTCTTTTGAATGTCGTTTTTTACTACTACACATCTTTACAAAATGTCCCTTTCTTGCACAGATTTTCTGGTATTGATTAAAATCTAGACAACTCATTCTGTCATGCTTTAGCCATACCACAGTGTAAGGCTAAATGTTAATGGCATTAACCAACATATCAAGGTGCAGTGCTCCATGACTCTGGGTTAGATTCATGAATGACTTATTTCCTCTCTGGTATCATGTATGCAACATGGTGAGGGAATCACAGGATAGCTCACCATTTTGAATTCATTAAACCATGCTAATTAAAGTATAAGGAGCTGAATTGCATGCAAATCAGCCAAACCAATATGGCAGAGCCAGTCAAGTAGCTATAAAGTAACCACGTTGAGATAGTGTAGCCCTTGGCTATGAACACTAAAACCTATTGAAATACAGCTACCATCACACCTAAAAAAAAGCAATGTTAGGGGCTGCTTCTGCTCTCTTGCATGTGCATGTGCAACAGGCTCAAATCTATGCCACTGAGGCTGCAGACAAACCTTGTTAAAGGAGAAGAAAGGTATTCAGATCCTGTTTAACATGACGTTCAGGATATTGAAATGGTACAGCAGTACAGGTTTGATAGGGAAACACTACAGGAAATCAGCAACCTCTGTTGCCCCCACCTCAGACCCAGGGGAAATCGTGGGGAGCCTATATCAGTGGAGACTAAGGTATGTGTGGCGTTAAGATTATTAGCAACTGGTACACTCCAGTGACCCACAGCAGATATACTAGGGGTGTCACAGGCCTCAGCTTCCAGAATATTTCACCAATACCTAAATGCAAGGGAGTACATCTTTTTCCATGCATAGTGGGAAGACAGCAAGAACAATCTAGGAATTCAGTGCTTTAGCACACTTCCCTGAAGTATTGAGGAACATAGACTGTACTCACATAGAAATAAAGGTCCCATCTGGTGAACAGGGAAGGACATACATCAACAGGAAGGGGTTCCTTTTAACCAACTGCTAGGTTGCCTCTAATGCCAAAGGGATCATCCTTAGTGTCTGTGTAGGCAACCCAGGCAGTTACCACTATTCACACACATATGGCACACCTCACAGCTTTACATATGTTTCTTAGAGGTGCAATCACAAAGCCATCTACTGGGCAATGCAGGTTATGCATTGAAATTGTGGCTCATGATACCCATCAGAAATGTATTCACACCCACAGAAGAATACAAAGATGCCCCCTCTCAAACTAGAAACATTATAGACTGAGTGTTTAGCAAGTTGAAGTTACATTTCCACTGTCTATACACATTAGGGCATGCCCTTTGCCACATTGCACAATATCATCTTAAGGAAACAGCTGCAATAGGGACAGTAAGGGCCAGGAAAAAACATTCCTGAACCACAGGTAGGGCCAGCACCTCCTGCACATACAGACAAGGAATTTGAGAGGGAAATGCCAGCTGCAGAGGTAGCTGGCAGATGTAGGCATGCACAATATGCCCTTTCCCTAGCTAAGAGGCAAAGGATAGCACACAAACTCACCACCTAAGACTCAAAGATTGGCAGACATACCCAACAACTTAGAGGTAAATGACAGCACACACATTCACCATTGAAAGCATACACATAACAACATAAACACATACAAATATTAAAAGTGATGCTATCCGATGTCCACAAATGTTACATACCCATGTACTGTCTTTGTACTGATAGCATCAGACAGAGACAGCCCCAAAGTACACAACTCCTAACTGCAGTAATATCAAGGTAAGTATGGAACCTGTAGTACCTGAAGAAATGTGTAAAATGATAAACTATCTACATACTCTCAGTCTCATACCTATCCACTTCGTGCATTACATATATATCCAACCCTACATCATACAGAAATGAACAAAGTCCATGGCATAGCCATCATCATCTTCACAGTGTGGTAGAGTTGCATTAAGAGTTGCCATATGTGTAGTATAAAATACATTGCAAAACTTTTTTCCATTGCATATTGAAATATATTCCAAATATGAAAATGTAACCAGTGTGTATAGAGGACAAACATAACTTATGAAATAGTGCAGTGATTTGTCAAAGAATCTCCTCCACGTAACTATTAACAATGTTCTAGCAGTATCCAATTAGTCTCTCCTCCTTCCACAGCTTCACCATTACCTTTTTATAGTGTAGATTTAGCCCTCTGAGCACTGGTGAAGATGCAAATGTAGTGTGAAATCATTAGCATTTCTGAATACCAAAAAACATCACTTGGTGTAGGGTATGTAAACATGGTGTAGCTATCTACAAGAGTGCATGCACACACCCTAGGACTACAGAGAGGAGCAATAACAATTGCTAGCTGCTAATGACTTTCAACTGTTTCTGATTGCTCTGAAAATAACAACAAGCACTACTGAAGTGACTGTTCTCTCTGATGTGATTGTATCATGCAGGGTAGCCATACAATAAAAAGGTGTAAGCACCTTAAAAGCTATAAGAATAACCTTATCAATATTGTCATCCTTGTTGTAAGAGAATACTGTTCATCCTCTGCTTAAAATCAGTCTGAAATGTTGATCAGCTGTATTACACATTGAAAAACAAACATGCAAATAAATGGCCATGATATTGCATTTCTGTAGTTAAGCTAAGAGGAGTGGAAGATGCTCAGAAAATAAGCAGAAATAGATGGCAGTGTTGGCAATCTGACATTAAAATGGTGTGGCCATTATTGTTGTAATGTATTGGTCAATATAACATTGAACTAGACATGTTTAAACAAATGAGAACATAACATATTCTAGTTCTGTGTTGGTGACAAAGAGGGATACAAAATGCAACTATGTGTTGCTATTGCACTGATTTAAGGGTTCTATTCCAGATAGTGTGGTGTCTGACAGAATTAATGAATATTTTCTGCACATATGCTCAGGTTGTAGCACACATAGACCTAGGAGACTTCACAAACCAGCCTTTTCATATTTATTACTCTACTATATTTTTTTATTACTGACAATTGTCTATTACATTGTTTTCTTTTTTTGTGTTTCTCATTTGCACACATTTTGCAGAGCACACTGCTGACTGGCAGGTTTCCAAGGCAGTGAATGAGATTCCACTGCTCAATAGTACACACTGAGAAATAAAATTGGCCTTGCCATAAGTATTGCATTACACATTTGCATAGGTGTGCTATGCTACAGTACTCTGGATGGCAATAAGACAAAACTGTTCTATGAATATATGTTGTTACATATGTTCTTTCACCTGTGTATTGTCAGCACTGATTAGCAGAGTGCAAACCAGGCTCACAGTCGAAGGAAGCTGAGCAATTTCATTTCTGCAATCTGCATTAGTGCAAACATGTTTTGTACTGATGAGCTGTATTTCTAATCCATGACTGATATGCCCTTTTTGTATACCTGTTTATGTGGCAGAAACTATAAACTCAGTGACTTTGGCCCCTTTACACAGCTTTTCTGGGATTCAAATCTATATAGTGTTAGGGGACTGTGGAAATGATTGCTCCAGATGAAGGAATCCCTTCCATCATAAACTTTATATACTGTTTATTTTTCTGTATCTTTCCTTGTGCATTTTCTCGCTGTTGAGCAGTGTGCAATCAAGCTTACCTGCTCAAGGAAAAAAAGTGATAAAATGTTATTTGGGCAGCCTTCTGTAGTGCAAAGGGAATTAGTGATGATGCATTCCCATCCATCTCTTGACCTCACTTTTTTGTGGCACAAAATATAAGTGTTCTGACTTTTCAAATATCACATAGGTGATGCAGGTTCAAATCCAAATAATACTTTCTTTTTAAATAGGGTGTCAGAATGCAATTCCCAACAACCCTTTGATTAGGAAGGTATCACGACATACAAATTGCTATCATAATTATGTTTATTGCAAGAACGGCCTCGTTAATGCTTTGTTAGATATTTTTTTTAAGTAGTATACCTCATAAATGATTTACTTATGAAATACAGTTGAATGTGTGTGCAGTTGCTTAAGTAGCCTAATTATGATAATGAATTAGAAATGTACTTGCGTATCTATAATGGGCAGAATACTTTTGTGAAAACCATCTTCTCTGTGTGCATAGCCCATCTCTGTGTTTAGGACAGTATGTGTAGTGAAGTATGTATGTATCATACTCAAAACCTCTATTAGTCATCTTATGAAAGTCTATCCATCTAACATATATTTACAAACAGTAATAATGGCTCTTTCCTGGGAATGCAGGACTTCTTAAAGTCACATGCAGACAGTTCTTTCTGAAATATATCACCATCCACACTGAATGCAGTTTGTCTGTAATAAAGATGGTTGGAAGGAAATTTTCCTTTAGCATGGGCAAATAATCACCCTGCTTTAAATGTATGCATTATTTATTTCTTAGGTTTGATTCCCACATTGCTCAACTAACCTTTTACAGTGTGTAATTCCAAAAGGTTGTGTGCTAATTCATCCTATTTAACCTCCAAAATAACCTCCAAAATACCAAGGAAAATAAAACCCAACCACTGAGGCTGTCGATGCTGACTATCTGAAAACGTATGAATATGTTCAGCATCGCACATGCCAAACCTGATTGCCATATTTCACACATTTGCTGCTATTTGATAAAATGCCTTCCACCTTGCTTACCAGTGCCTCTTAGTGCTTGCCATCTCATAAATGCAGTTGGCATGGTTGTGCATGTTTGCGCACTAGCTGAAAAACCTGAAATATGAATTTGGCACCAATTCCTCTTAAAAGTTGCTGCTCGACTTCTACAGACATGCCTGATGCAGGAAGTGATGGTGCTACATTTAGAACACAGAGCTGGGGTGTGGAGGATTCCAGGGTTTTTTGTGACACTCCTCATGAAGCCTACTGCAGGAGGACTACATTGGGTCTCAGTATAAGGTTGAGGCTTGGAACAGAATAGACAAGGCAGTCTCAAGTGCAACTGGAATCCCACTCACTTGAGAGATTGCCATCACCACTACAGTGACCTGAAACAGCACAAGAAGGACCTCCTTAGCTGTTGGGGGTATGATTTTAGGACTGTTGACATTCCATGTATGTATTATGTGACATAGAATACAGTACCCAGGAAAGACTCAACATGCTTTCATGTCTCTTCTTGTCTTCTTCTGTTTTATACAGCTGCCAAAGACATTGCAGCAAACTGTGAGATGCGCAAAGAGAGTTTAACTTGACTAAGAGAGGCATGGAGCACATATGCATCAGGTCTTCATGTAAGCCTAATAAATATTGTAATTGCATGAAATATGGTAATACTGTAATAAATGGTATTTATGATATCATAGCAGTGCAATTGATTAATGGTACAACAGAGTAAGACCTTCCCATCATAACTGGATGTGGCAATGGTGTACAGACTGGATAATCATAAGTGTTCATTGTCAGAAATTACACAGCCATGTGATATGCCATGGATCTAAATCTGTCTCTCTCTTTTTTTCTCACCCCTCCCCTTCTTTCTCTCTCTTTGTTTGGGGGGGGGGGGTATTTCATATGTCTAAAAATGTTCTCTTTTCATACATTTCTGCTTACAAAACCTGACATGCAGCACAGAGAGATAGACTGACCAGTGCAGATTGGCACACCATTCACCATCCCTCCACAGGTTGAAGCATGAACACCCAGTACTTTAGGGTTCTAGCTGTCAGCACTGCCTCCACAACCCCTGCCCTACCTGTCCCATTAACATCAGGTAGCTCTGCCCAGGCAGGTGGTGCACTGGTACCCTCTGGGAGTAGTATTACTGAAGGTGGTGATTTTGTCACCCATTAAGAGCTGACACAGTTGTTGGAGGAAACTGAGACAGGAAACAGTGATGACAGTTCTGATGGTGAGGATTAGATTTTCACTGTTCTCAGGTTTCATGTGGGTTCACATATGATGCCCCTACCTATCCCTAATCATGGTTTCTCCCAACCTCTTGTGTTCACCACCATACTTGTCTGTCTAGTTTGCCCTGTATGTCTGCACCTGCTTTCACACCTAACCTTCGTACCTAACCCTCACATCTCTAAGCTCCTTCCCCAACATTCCTCTTTCTTTGAAAGAAAATATGTTAAAAATGGCCACCTGCCCCACAAAAAAATAATGACCCATAAATTGCTGCATAAATATTTGGGAAGAATAAATGCCTCATGAGGGGATTACTTCATTGCAAAGTAGATGCTCAACCCTAATATGAGCAACCTATCAGACTGAAAAAGGATTATATTCCATATTCCATCCATTAATTGTCATTAATCCTTTTTAACAACCTATCTTGCACCCATCTTGTTGACATGCTTAATTTGGCACAATTGGCTGTACAACATTATTCTGTTGTTTTCACATAACCTTGGTATGTTGGCAGTCCAGAATCAGCAAATTCTGACTATACTTCTACATTTATGTTGTGAAGAACTCAATTGATATGGTTCTCTACCATTACCTTACTGCAAATTCCTCTGTTCTTTCCCTTGTATCCTCCCCTCTGTTCGCAACCACTCCTCATTTTCTCCACTGTTCTATCAACCCCATCTTCACACATTTAATCTGGTGAAAAAATAGAATCACACACAGCACATATTGCACATGGCCAGAAATGTCCCTTAAGAAAGCCTTCACATTTTGTCCTCAGCGTTTACATGGACATTGGCATTGTGCACTAATGCCAAGTGATGGTGAATGGCTGTTCATACCAATGGCAAAACCTAATAAGTTGCTGCCATCACTCTCAGTAGTCTGATTATCTGCACACAATAGTGCTTAAACATGCTGTGCTATGGGAATACAGAGTAAAGGCAGAATAAAAGCAATATCATGCAACAGTTACTCAAACAGTTCACTGATTTTTGACTGTAGCAATTCAACTTCCTCTGTGGAGTCTTGACATAAATCACTTGTCTTAAGCTTGCTTTTTGGCCATAGCATCACGGGTTCAAGGTCAGATGTATATCATATTATTTCCTTATGTGAAGTTATACTTCTGTGATATCCTTAATGGGTTACCTATCAAAACATATACTCTTTAGAACACTCAAAACATCAAGACCATAACATCTAAACTTCAAAACATCTAAAACTCATAACATCAAATCTCAAAACATTGAAAACTACAAAGCAACTATAAATAACATCCCACAGAGTTTTTACTATGTTTATTCAGGGGGGCAAGCCCCCCTGCATGCCCCATGTGGGGGGCTCTGCCCCCCCCCCCGTAAATTAAAAATTCCAACTCTAAGGTCGCACTACAGTGGGGGAAAAAGTTAATTTCCTAACCCCACTTTAGTGCGACCTTGGAGTTGGTATATTTAATTTACGGGGGTATGGGGGGCAGAGCCCCCCACTTGGGGGGTGCAGGGAGGCTTGCTTCCCTGCATAAACATGGCAAACAGTGTGTGGGATGTTATTTATAGTTGCTTTGTAGTTTTCAATGTTTTGAGATTCGATGTTATGAGTTTTAGATGTTTTGAAGTTTAGATGTTATGGTCTTGATGTTTTGAGTTTAGATGTTATGAAGAGTAGATGTTTTGATAGGTAACCCTTTAATGACATACATCTTAAATTTTAGCCATTAACAAAGGAAGGACAAATTATTAAACCACTCTTAATCTACCCAAGTCAGCATCCATTTTTGCCTGTCCTACAGCTTCTTTACCATCACAGCTATTACTTACTGAAACAAACTCTGCCTCATTAATACTAAGGACACATGATTAAGATGTACATTAATGATCCATAACAGCACCCATTCATATGTTTCTATATCTGTGTGTATCTTCACCCCTTCTCTCTCACCCCTTTGTACTGTTGACTATTGGATGTAAATGTAATGTTATGGCATTTTCTGTCTACCATTGTTTTGCTAAAGAATAAAATCTACATCTTCCATTGGCTTCATAGGGTATCACTGTCCCTTCAAATGTATGACTTTGAAAGATGTGAAGTAAGATTTCTTTGGTGGGATCTACAGGTAATGTGACATAATTTTCCTTCTTGACAATGTTTCATATCCAGTATTAGCTGAAACTCCTGTGAATGAGTTCCCTATGTGTCTCTCTAAACCCCTTCTGTTTTATCAGTTGTACTGCTTAGCATTTGCATGATGTCGGGTAATGTGCAACTGTAGTATGTCATGCTACATGGTACTTTAGGCGTTATTGCATAATGCGGTGTTTCCCTTACACCTCATTGTGGACCTAGTTAACTTCTGATTTCCCTTAAAGAAAGTCTATGTTTAGTAGGCATAAAAATACTTCAGTAGCTATTACATATACAAGTTTGCCAGGAAACATATTTATAATAGTAATTTCTAAGTATTCTTAAAGTTATGATAAAAAGTTCATATAATAATCACATTCTCACACTCTGTAAAATCATCTGCATACCAGAGTCGAACACTGCTATTACTGTGCTTTTTCATTTAGTTCAAAGAGTTTACACCTTGTGCCACAGAGAAAGCTAGATTAACAGGTGGATTTTCCTCACTAATTACTATCCAGAATGCTGACAGCCATGCAGCACCACTAAGCCTGTCTACGCTGTAGAAAACACACCAAATGCAGTTTTTTTATCAGCAGAAAACTCTGCTTACTCACAGACTACCTTTGTGCAAATGGGGAAGGCAAGCAGAACTTTTCATTTTTGAACTGAGCTTTGGAGTTAGCATGGAAAGATATAATAAAACATACAGAGCACCACTGCACACCACTAAACACTAAACATAATCCCATTTCAACACATCAAAGTATCATCACTCATGCATTAATACTTTGTCAACCTTAGCGCAAATACGTTTCTCATCATTGCACTTTTGGAAGTGATTTGGAACAAAAATAAATATTGCTACTGGAAGATATTTTTTCATTACATGAAAGCTGTATAATGTACTCATGTGAAATGCAGTGAACTGTGTGGTCAATTGACCACTTCATTCTGGACATTTGGCTCTGCACTGCAAGACTAACACTTACAAATAATATACAACCTCATACAGCCTTGACATTCTGAAATCATCATGTTTTATCACTCCTGAATTGGAACATAAATTATTGCTTGGTATTAACAGTCCACATTACCCATGTTTGAGAACATACCATACTTAATATCAGTAGCATACATTTTTGTTTACATACCGTCACCATAACACAATGATCCATGAATGATTCATTGTCCATTCTGTGTTGTATGAGTGTGTGTGTGTGTGTGTGTGTGTGTGTGTGTGTGTGTGTGTGTGTGTGTGTGTGTGTGTGTGTGTGTGTGTGTGTGTGTGTGTCTCATATACACAAGACAGGTAGGTACATATCACTGTCAGTTCTGCAGTATACATTAATGACAGCATAGCTGACATAAGTCAGCAGTAAGTATGCATGTATTATTGAGCATAACATTAACCTTACTCTTACTCCATCTTATCAACAAATATGGATTTGTACAAAACATTCAACATCACAGTATCATCACTGACACATAATGAGATGATAGTCCTATCTATACTGCACTGTCAGACTAGAAAGTCAAATTCCTAGAGAAGCATTTGTTTTACTGTGTTGTCTAAATTGCATAGCTAGATAGTTAGGGGGTCTTAATCCCACAGGGGTCACCTTGTGTGTATGTGGTTGTACATATATGATCTGAACTGCTGCTGTCCGCAATAGAGTAGTAGCCTGAAGTTAATTTTAAACCTCAGGGTGAGTCCAAATCAATTTCAGACTGTTCTTGCAACATCATCTTTTCTGCTAAACCACACTGATGTCATCCTGTGTAAAGTGCACTCTCATACTGTGTAAGTCAGACTTCTGCAGTGGCACTTACATTAAGTAATGTGTTCTCTAGATTGCATCAATAGGTAGGAGATTCTAATCTCATGGCAGTTAACTTGTGTGTGTGTATGGTGTTGTGCAGTTATGACCTGAACTACTGCTATTCACAATGTGGTAGCAGCCTAGAGTTAATTTTAAACCTCAGGGTGAGTCCACATCAATTCTAGAACCTTCTCACAACATTATCTTCTCTGCTAAACTACAATGAAGTTATCCTGCATAAAGAATTCTGCTGTGGTGCTTGTATTCAGTGCTGTGTTCTCTAGCTTGCATAGGTAATGACAACAGTCAACTTGTATGTGTATGGAATTATATAAATATGACCTTAACTACTGATGGTTTTATAAAAATAGTAGCCTGGTACTAATCTTACAATCCAAGATGTATCCCTTCTCCCAGTATCATCTTCTCAGCAACACAAAGTTGATGTCATCCTCTATAAAGTGTGCTATCGTGGTGTTTGCCTTTTAGTATTGTGTCATCTATGTTATGTAACTAGATAGGTAGGGGGTTCAAATCTCACAACATTCTAATTGTATGTGTGATGGTGGGTCCATTGCATCACTGGAAGATTATTTCAGCAGGTGTTTTCATTTGACTCCAATTCATGAGAAACATTTACATGATGATAATCCTACATCATATTTTCAGTCTGTCCACAAATGTATACTGTCTGCAACACACTGAAGAGTTCATCATTTCAATAATGCACTGCTAAACCACTCTCCAGTGGTGCAAGCAAATAATACACTTGTGTGTGAACTGTGCCAGTTGATCAGTAGGCTGTTCAAATACAGCAGTCAGACTCTCTTGATTGTGTGTGTGTGTGTGTGTGTGTGTGTGTGTGTGTGTGTGTGTGTGTGTGTGTGTGTGTGTGTGTGTGTGTGTGTGTGTGTGTGTGTGTGCAAACGTAAATGGATACCAGAGTGTGTTATACCTCTTAGTATTGACAACATTTAGAATTCCACAGAGCTGTAGAAGTCATTTTGCACACATCTCTTTTGCATGACACAGCTGATGCCATCTTACAAAGATGCAGGATGGCTCGAATGCACTCAGATTTCTCCTGTGGTATGTGCATATAATACACTTGTGTGTAGGTTTTTAAGTACATAGGTATGGAGTTTGAATACAGGAATACCTGTAATCCATGGTGTGTGTTTCTTCCTCTTACTGTGCATAACAGGCTGCAAATACCTATATGAGGTACATTTATACAATGTGCTTGTGCTGCATAACCACTTTTTAGTGGAAGCATAACAGTAATAGACAACAATGATGTCATCTATTGAAATGTGCAATGTCATAGTCATCACATAAATCAGTAGTTGCCCCAGTGTTTCAGTAAAGCTTCATTTGCTTCTGATATTAACTATACATTTAAAATACAAATGTCACTGCTTACAGTCAAGTTACATGTTGTTAACAGTCTAGTCATCCACATTTGCTATGTTTAGGTGTAGATGTTGTTTCCTGTTATGAGAGTTTAGTCTACATTTCCTTTGGAAAGGCTATATTGAACACTGATGTTGTCATTTAAATAGATTGTCATTACATCACAGTTGTAGTGAAATACCTACTCAGGCCTGAGGACATAGGACAATATAATGTATGTTGTTGTCTAAGTAACACAAGTGTTCTAGTGCTAGATTATATCCATATTGGACATAATTCTTGTTTTACCATCACAGTGACAACAGCAGGGGCTACATATGTGTTTGTGTATAACTAATATCAAACAATGTTGTCTAACATACAGCAAGATCTCTTTCTAAATAATTGCAGGGACACATTTTCCTTTATTCATACTGTGACATCTGGTCAATACCCCACCAGATTCCCAACAATAATATGACATCCCCTACTATCCTGAGTCAGTAATTAAGGAGCTTCAATCCTCACTACTGTCTCCAATTGGAGACCATACCTTAAACAGGAGTAATATTTCACAATTTCCCCTACGAGCACAACAGGAATACACTCTATAACCTTGGACAGGACTGTATACTTCTGTCCACCCCAAATATAACTCCTTATTACACACTTCAGAGCAATGTGTCCCAGTTTAAGACCTCTGATACACTCACACTCAAATAAAATCTCACACATCCAAACACTTCTGGGAAAGCCTGACACAGATTTCCAGCTGTGTCACTTCCCCAAAATAATGCGGTAACACACTGCCACCAATCAGAGACAGTCTACATGCCCTTTTAAAGGGGTGTCCAGTTATGAAAATTAGATGTTAAAACAAATGATAGTAAATGACCTAAAGCAGCCAAGATTTTGGAGTTACCCAGGAAGTTATCAGACAGGTACAAACACTTTCAAATAATAAAAGAAAACACTGATTGACCAGCCACAATGTAAGTTAATAAAAATATTTAATAGTGAGCAAAATGATTAAAAATATAAAACAATAATTTCCAATAAACCAACAGAACTCAATGACTAGGAAAATGAAATCCAACATTTAGAAAAACTCTAACTGATTAGTTATATTGTTCCTATCTGACTAAAGAACACTGTCCCTGATCTAAACTAAATGATTACAACAGATCAAAGGCAGGCTTACACTTCTTGGTGAGTCCTTTTGGGTATTCACTGTACAGTACAACTGTAAACAATTGCAACTGTCAACAGTGGGGGATGTGCACTAGGAGGATAACAGGCACACAGACAGTATTTCCAGATACAGCTTTCTGTATCAACTGCAATTTCCCTTAAAAGCACACAGAGACCATAGTCAGTCTGGGGCTAGTTTCTCCCTATTTCTCCAGATCCCCAGTAAGACTCCCCACTGCCACAGCTATAGAGTGGACATCTCAGCTGAGTGGCCAAGCCAAGACCTCCAGCACCCTCTCTGTCCAACCAGTGCTTTGCGTCCCTGCCCAAGTAGTTGACACACACACTCTTTGAGGTTTGATTTACACACACACACACACACACACACACACACACACACACACACACACACACACACACACACACACACACACACTCACACACCGGAGAAAGGCTGCCTCAGGTTTACTAGCTAGCCCCCGTTTCCCCAGACTGTCAGGTAGTTATCTCTGCCACCAGCCAACTCCTTAGCAGCTACTTTAAAGCCCTTAACAAAGGGTGTCCAATCTTACTGTGGTAATATTACTATTAATACAAATGGTAGTTTGACCAAGAGCAAGGCTATTAGAAGTGGCCTACACAATGTCACCAAATAAATATGCAAGTACTCTCAGAGAACTTAAATATCTCTACACAGATCAGCCACAATGAAAGGTTTAAATATATTTAATAATAACTAATAAAATAACAAGACAATACTAAATATATATTTACAGTGACATCAGAGTTCAAAATCACATAAATATTTAAAACAACATCACAGGACAGTCTCAAATACATAAAGAAAAATATCTATACCAAGCTTTACTATATTCCTGACTGAATCTAAGAGAATTACTATACCCATTGAACTTACTTACAGAGCAAGGCAGTTGTGTGATGAATGGATCTTGTTGTTGTCAAAGACAGAATACAAAATGTTCTGTCTCACTAAGAGATTTTTCAAATTAACATCTCAAATATAGGTAGGATAACTTGCAGAACGACATCATTGCTTGTCATCTGGCACCTAGTTTCCAGGCCCAAAACAACCATTGATGGCAGCTGGTAGCATTTAGCATCTATCTGTGAAAATACATAGATCTCAGATTTTAGGCAGATAGTGGAAGTCATAAAACAATTGCATCCCTTCACATTTAAAACTAGTAATTATTTCACCTTAAAGACGATAGTGAAACCTCCCTAGTATAGACATTGTGTCTGTTGCTGCACAGAAACTGAAAAATAACATCTTTTTATGGCCTAGCCATAAAGTAATTTAATTTCAGTTATGTTTCTGAAGTTAACTTCCTGTATTCCAATTCAGCTGTTAAAATATATACATTTAAACAGTTACAATAGTGCATGAACATTTCTGTTCTATTCCAATAGGGCATGCTGTGGTTACAATTTAAGCACAAGCACTTTATAAATTATCTTTTCAACACACGTCTGTACAAACCTGTTTGATATATACATGACATACAGTTCTAATACATTTGTAACACAATCATCTTATATGAATCATGTTGATATTCACAAATGCCATATAATTATTTACAAAATTCCAGATAGCTGGGCTGGCAGTATCTCCTTTCATCACAGCATCTCCAATTTATTGAATACTTTCTGTTTTTTTGGATAAAACATTGAATAAATTACCATTTTGTTAGTTTTGGATTAGCAATAATGGTCTAAGAACTGCTATTTTGACTTTCTTTTCAAGAAATGTGAAAGAGTTAAATATAGTCATGTTTTTTCCTGGCAGCATGCAGGTATGCAGCACACATCTTCTTCAGACTTTTTAGAATTTCTGTATCCAAAGCTTGCAGTTTTCAGCAAACCATTCTTTTAATAGAATAATGCTGCAGAGATGCAGTAGAATTATATTTCAGATGAGAATTATACTTATGTAATTTCCAAAACCGAAAAGTTTGACTGCCAATATATTTACTTCAGCAGATCATCATCATCATCATTACATTTTTCCCATTTTTATACATAGTGTCCGGGTATATTGTCTCTTGTTGCCATGTCTGTCAATTCACTGCCAGTCTCCCACCTTCTTTGACTGTCATGCCTGACTGTTACAGATAATTATTTCAAGCAATCTGTCCATTTCTTAGCTGTATGTCCTCATTTCATCTTACCTTCTTCCTGTCCCTCAAACATCTTTTTCACCAAATAATTTAATGGTTTCCGCACATGTAATCAAACCACAGTAGTTTGTTTTCCTTAATCTTCTCTGTTATTGGGGCTAATTTGACCTTCGTTCTGATGTCCTCATTTCTTCATCTGTCCCTCAGTGTCCATGTTATCACCTGTCTCAGACATTCAATTTCCATCATATTCTCAACTGCTCTGTCTTTACTGTGCAGGCTTATGTGCCATACAGGCACAGTGGTCACCAACTGCATTGTACACCTTTCATTTCAGCTTCATTGGCATTCTTCTGTCAGACTCTGCACCTGACACCCCTGATTCTAACATTGACCTCCTCATTCAGACATCCCTTCTCCTCAACCATCCCTCCCAGATAGTTGAAGCTGTTAATCTGTTCCAATATTATCTTTTCTATCTCAGTTTTTAGTTTCTTCTTATTCCTCATTTGCTGACATGACTACTGTCTTATCTATACTTAATTTTATACCATGTGCCTTCAGCTTTCCATTCCAGTCTCCTATCATTTGCTGAAGTGCCTATTCAAAGGCTGCTTGCAATGCAACATAATCTGCATACAGCAAATTTGTTGATCTGATCCTCCAACCTGTTTAATAATATTGTCTATCACCAGTATAGACAACAGTGGGCTCAGAAATTATCCCTGATGCAGCCCAAACTCCACCCGCAAGGAACCTTTCTTGGAGTCCAAATACTGTTGGTACTTGTGTCATTAAGACTTGTACATAACCTACAGTAATTCAACCAATGTTTCCATGACTTTGCAGCATCATGGTACAGTGGGATAAAACCCCTACTGTGCCTCAGATGACCTATGACCGATTAGTGACATGGAAGCTAGGGGATGCAGTCTAAAATAACTGCAGTAAATATGTATAAATCTTGTAAGCTCAGTGCTGCATATGTGGTGAGCCACTTAAATCAGGAGATTGCACATGTATTGAAGTACTCTTGCATCTGCTGAGAGCCATAATCACAGAGCTGGCAATGCTGTTTTTAGGGTTTGGAAGTTAGGCACACTCCTTGATAGCCATATGATGCTGCACCAGTATCCTTGATCTCCTCACTGGCCCAGGGCATTAGGTGAGATGAGCTTCGGAGGGGCTAAAGCAAGTCACGTAGACATGGTGAATGAGGAAAGGGATGGTGAAAGCTGGTCAGCTGCAACAAAAAAAAAATATTTCTAGAACTTTAAACCATCAAAAGACTATTCAAATTAGTTTTCTTTGCACCTTGTAATATTACTTCACTTCTAAAAACACGTTGAAGAAACAAACCAAGAATACAGTTGAAAAGCAACCTCCAGACAAACCAGAACAAGTAGGAATATGAAACCACAAACTTTATTGACTGTTGTTGAGCTCTTTCATTTAAAACTTCTGATGAAGGTTTAAACAAAAGAACTCAACAACAGTCAGTAAAGTTTGTGGTTTCATATTCCTACTGGTTCTGGTTCATTTGGAGGTTGCTTTTCATTACTTCACTTCTGGCAAATATAGCACCACTCTGACAATATGTCAAGATCCAAGAGACATAATTAATAATACATGAACTCAGAAGATGTGATATGACTTCTGTAAGGACTATATTCAAATTATTTTTCTCCAAATATAAAATAAATCATAAGAAAAGTCATTGGGTCCAAAAATGGCTCCAAATAGTAGTTTTGAGGACAACATATAACTAAAACCCTAAGAGTATTTGACAGGAAGCGTCCTTAGATACTTGTAGCATTTTTGAGTACTTGTTATGTCTAAAAAACTTTCTCAAACAAATGTCATCATCATTAATCCATTTTCATTTTGGACTAGTTTGGACTAATTACAATTTGCTTACATGTTACTAAGTTCTCCAACATATACGCTTGGAAGATGCACTGCTGCTTTCATTGTATTTCCTCTACTCTAAGTGCATATTTGTGTAAGGAGAAGAAACTCTTCTCAGAAAAAGGGATGTAGTCATCTATCAACAATGGATTCTAATCAAACTGTTGAAAACAGCTACAAGTATCATAAGACTTTATAATTACTGATCATCCTTGTCTCTTCCATGTTTTCTTTCAAACCTTTGTTGCCAACTGGTATGTGTTACATCACTCTTATCACCATTTTGTGAGTAAACTGACATACACCATATATATGTATATACCATTATGAGTATTTTTTTAAATAATTTATTTTGTGCAGTGAGATATGCAATTTTTTTCTTTTTTTATTTTGTTTTCTGTTTTGACAAATTTTATTAAATGTTTGCATATATACAGTATTTACATGAAAGGAAGGTGATCAGTAACATTTAACATTGCATAACAATAACTTATTTCAATTAATTATAATTCAAAAATGGTTTCATATTTTAACTTAGAATGTAATTATTAATGAAGACATCTATCCCAACAGCCATAATTTATATTGATAACTGTAGACTTTAGTGTTAATGTAGCTTTTACTTTTTTACTCAAATCAGTGGCTAAATCTATGAATTCCTTAAAATGAGGAACAGCATCTGATTACCTTTCTAACAACATATAGAATTATCACATTTATGAGTAAAGTTACTTTTTTAACTTAAAATTATCAGACCTTAAACCATTTAAAAAGTCAACAATCTGCACACCAAAAGTCTACAAACACATGAGCCCAGTCTACCTTAATTGCCTTATTATATCTCCAACAGAGTGGAAACTTAGATAACTAATAGGAAGTAACAAAAAATGATATGTAGGAATATCCACATGAACATTTTCCTACACCCAGCTGATTTAAATAAAAACATTTCTCCACTTCTCCAATAAAATGCTTCAGACCACTTATTTCAATGATTTTGATCAAAAATCAAAAATATTACTATTATAAACTCCCTTTCTTTGAGATATTGTCATTAATAATGGAGATTATATACTTATATATTTTTGGTGAAAGCACTCTTCTTGACTTAAGATCATGAGGTAACTGCTCAACTTTTTCTCTTCTTGTGAATAATAATAATAACAATAATAGTAATCTCTATGAAGTATCAAGATTCAAATTGCTCAGTACTTTATCTAAAGGAATTAGATCTGCATTGTCCAACCAGGTGTGCTACATTAAATTTAGAGTTATCATCTCTTTAAGGATATGACTCACAATAAACTAATTTGTATGAGGTATGGGGAAGATAAGAATTTTCCAATTTTTAATTGATGGAATTATGGGCTTAAGCCTATGTCTTTAGGGTCGGGAAGGCTATGTTTGTGGGAGGAAAGGGAACATTCCAGAGTTAGTATACCATTCTAAATACCCTGGTATTACCCTTCTCCATACCCATTATTTAAGACATAAGTTGGCAAAGTTTCCATAAAAGTAATGTCTTTGAGAATTATGACTAAATCGAGGTGTAACAAGTCACAATTTATAAAAAAAAAAAAAAACAATACTTTAGAAATGCCCTGGCTCTTTGGCACAGAGGGATAAAATCCGGACTGAGACCTGATAGCCCAAGATCAATTAGTGGCTCTGAAAGCTGGAAGACCTAGGGCGATTTGGGTGAAACACTTACATCAGCATGTTGCTGGGTAAGAAGAGTTGTTGTGACTCCTCCCCTGATGTGACTGACACTCCAGGGAAAATGCATAAGCTACTTCCCTGAGAACAAGCAGTGAGGGACAGATATGGATGGGGCTGCCCAAATCAATGTGGTAGTCTTTGCAGAGGCATATCACCAGTATTATTGGTTCCTAAGCATCACCACCAGTGAATGACTTAGGGAGCATATTAAAAAAAAACTGCCCTAATGGCAACTAGGATGGCAGATCCATAATCTCCTGCTATATCACAAGGGGAAAAATGGGCTGGGAACAGGTCTTGCTTTGTGAGAAGACAATGGATCAATTGATCACAGGGGACCGATGGTCAGCAAGTAGCAAGACACTGAAAAAATGTATTACAAGTAATACTTTAGAAATAATTATCCTCCAGCATAATTCTGAGTTGTGTTAGCCAGACTGTAATGTGCTGAAATCATCTCATTTTAACATTTTAAAAATGCTCCTATAGTCTTAAATATTAACTAGTTTAATTTTCTTTTTTTTATGTATCAAGTGACTTTTCTAAATTTCTGCAGCTAGCATGTCTGCTAAATATTTAATTAATCTTCATTTGTGAGATATAGATTGATAGCAATGTAGATTTGACTGCATAAGGACATTAAAACCCCAGCTCTGTATTTTTGTCTGTACATAACAGACCTTTAAGAATTATGTCAGTTTCTGTATTCTGTGACTAGCAAATTGAAACAATGTTTGCTAGAATCCAGTTGAATCCATTTATGTAGCAAACCTCTTCAAGTAAGGAGAAAAACAAACTTGCAAAAGACATGCTAAGCCATCTAAATTAAGAAAAATAAATGTTTCTTTTTCAGTACCTAATAGTAAAATTCTTACAAGAAATGTGGCTGCTTCAAGTTCTCCATGTCCCATACTCCGTTAAGTATAGTGCAAGAAGGAAGTGATAACCAGCTGTGAGCATTTTTCAGACAGTGATCAGTTCTAAGTAATAACTTTCTTTGTTTATTTGATAAGATGGCACTGTGATACAAGTTACACAAATTATTCTCTAAAACACCCCTTAGTTGGATTACTAAGCAAATAATAATGCCCAACAAGGTAGGCTTTATGAGAAACCATGGACCACCAGGGAGTGTTGTAAGGCCCACTCTGGCAGGTATTATTGTACGTAGATAATGGGTTACTGTTCAATTGATTTGTATTTGGTTTTATTAGTACATACATTTCATAATTTTTATGTAAAATAGTTCCATCCCATAATGTTCCAAAGTTGCTGGATGTCATTGTTGTTGGAAGTAGCATTTTACATGCATACACAGATGCAGAGGCACATACAGACATACATACTAGCTTACCTAAACACATAAACATAAACATATACTTAGAAATGCAAACACAAAGAAATGTGCCCAACAATTACAGTCATTGAGTACACCTCAAATGTCTTGTTAATCAAATGAATGGAAAAATTCATGCAGTGTTAGGTACTGTGACCCCCTAAGCCTTTCAGCTGATTTTGAAGAACAATCCTGCTTCTGACTTATCTTTTGCTTTGTCCCTCAAAACTGTTATATTTTCTGGAAATCACTGAGGATTACATTGAGACAATAATGCCAGATATTAAAGTTTCAAACCTCCTATTGCTCAGAAAATAAATGTTGATGGGAAATATCCTGATCTATTTACTTTTTTAAATGAATTAGTTTATTAGCATTATATTTAAAAATTATCCCTGATTTTAGCTCTTTCTCCCCATTATTGTTGTCTTTGTCCAGAATTCTTGAATAAATAAATTTAGATATATGCTGGCTCTCTGTTTTTATATATATATATATATATATATATATATATATATATATATATATATATATATACAAACACACACACAGACACAAACATGCACACCCATGCACAAATACACATACACACACATGTAATTGCATTTTTTTTTTCCACACTCACTATACATGGCTCTTCAAATTGCAATTGTTAAGGGGAAAGTAAAATGACAAATCTTTGTAACAGCTACCACAGTTCATAGGTTCATAGGTGTGTACTAGGCTAATGGCCTTGGAGCCTTTACACGCCTGGCATCGTGCCACCTGGTGTTAGCTCCTAGTGCCTCTATCAAGTAGAGCCACTGGAGTGATCCCCAGGGTGAACTTTCTATTTCCCATCCACTCATCAAGATTTCTCTTGAAGAGGGCCAGTGAGGTGCTCTGTTTGACATGTATGGGAAGTTTATTCCATAGCATGGGCAGTCGCTGGGTTATGAACCTGTCCCTCCAGCACGTTCTGTTGATTGTGGTAATGAGGTTGAGGTTTCTGGAGCATGTGGTGTGGAGGAATTGGGATTTTTTTAGATGTAGCATTTCTAACAGAGCTGGGTCAGACATGGCTTTGTAAGTCAAGCAGAGATTGTCTCTTAGTAGATGATGTAAGACAGAGAATAGCTGGAGTGTTTTGAGTCTGTCCATGTACGACGTGTTTATGGCCTAGGATCCTCTTCGTGAGGTACTTTTGTGGCCTTTCCAGCTGTTGCATGTGTCTAGTGAGGTACATGCCAAATGAGGCATTATACCCGATGACTGGACTAATGAGGGAACTGTAGAGAGAGATGATGACCTCTTTCTTCCTGGATGCAAAACCCTTGGTAATGAGATGTGCCACATAGAAGGACTTTCTGATCACAGTGGCAATGTGGTGGTCGAAGGAGAGGTTGCTATCAACCTTTGTCCCCAGATCTCTTATAATGCCTTTAGTGTTCAGTGGGCTCCCATTAATGTAGTAATTAGTGGGAACTGAGATTTTCCCAAAGGGGATGATGACGCATTTTTTGACACTCAAAATGATATTAAAATAAGTCAAAATGTCTGATATTGCTAGAAATATTCAAATTACTACGGAAAATGTTTAAAATAAAGTCTGAATTGCATAAAACAAATAAAACTAATAAAATAAAGAGAAACAGCCAAATTTTTCAATACATGCATTGCAAATCCATATTTTCATATTAACTGAGGCTATCCAAGTTATTAGAAGTGTATGAAGTGTTTGCATGTTTGTACAGTGTTACAGTAAAGTTATTTTACAATATAACCATTTCAGAGCATATTTCGCAAAGTACAGTATCTCAAAGAGTTAATTGTGAATGTGTGTGTTACTGAAAGCTGCAGAGAGGCAACTTGTTCATATGTAATTACAAAAGGCTATATTTTCAGTGTGTACATACTTTGTTGGCATGGATGAAGGATTTTGAAAACCCAGTGCACTCGTGTTTGATAATAATATTGCAGAGAACTGGAGACTGTTTGAGCAAGAGTATGACATTTTCATACAGGCTGTATTTTCTGATAAAGATGACCATACAAAGGCATTTATTCTACTTAATTTAGCTGAGTCAGGAAGCCTATGAATGTGAAAGTTCATTTGTATATGCACCTGCTATCTTTGGTGAAGAGGGGGAAACTGTCATATTTATGTACTGGCGGAGTCAAGTGAGGATCCTGAGTGGTTAAAACATAAATTTAGAGAAATGTGTAACACCCAGACAAACATTACAATGGAAAGGCATTTATTTTAAACAAGGGATCAAAAGCTAGGTGACCCTTTTGCAGCATATATAACCGACTTGAGAAATCAAGCTAAAATGTGCAGATTTGGTGATTTAAGGGATGAGTTGATAAAGGAAAGACTTATGTGTGGTATTAAAGATGAATCTGTGAGAAAGATTCTGCTTTGTGACAGTGATTTAACTTTGAATAAGGCCATTGAGATTTGTCAGATATATGAGCTCAGAGAAAAACACACTAATATGCTTACAAATGAGAGAAGCATGTTTCCAGTAACTTCTAAAGCTCACATTGATAACATGCAGGACATGATTAACAGAAACAGGCCCAGGCACATGGCAGCAGCTGTAACCCCTTTAACACTCACAGGTAAACCCCAGAGCTTTCTAGCAAGTTCTAAGGTGAACTCTGGAAATCGCACAACCTCAGTGAGGCATAAGAGTGAGTCAGCAAACTGAAAGCATGGGCCCCAACCTAATTTCATTACCAATTGTCATAATTGTGGTAATAGTCATGTAGAATATGAACAGCCAAAGCATGTGTTTGAAGGAATTGAGTACATGCCAGTCTGCATATATTAAGATGTACTGTGTACTATGAACTTTGAATGAACTGTGAGTAGTGGAAAATTACTGAAAAACAAGAGTCTGCTTGAAAGCAAGAAATGTGCCTTATATAGAAGTGTATCCGATTTTCATTTCCTGCCCAGAGATATAATAATGTGAACTGCTTTATGCTTACGGGTAAATCATTGATTGGTTAATTGTCTTGCATAACGATCTAATTGGTTCATTTTATATTTTTGTACCGCCAGCAATATTCACAGTATATAAGCTAGTGCATTCCTTTGTTCTGGGAATCTCCCTGGTGCTTTTCCATGGGGCTCCCACACGTGTGTACTGTAGTTAATAAATACCACTGAAAGAGAGAAAGAACTGTATTTGTCTTCATTCTCAAGGTAATGTGTAACTTAACAATTGGTGCTGTTTACTCGGATCTGAATTGATAACAAGCTGCAGCAGTCAGGAATTGAATGAAATACTGCTAATAAAAGGGCCCATAACAGATTTTTCTGTTTCTGCGGTGTTTCTTGCATTTTTCTGCATCTGTCTGCCTTAAAGATTTGGTATTTTTAACTATGCAGAAATTACATGATTTCTCTCATTCAGTCGTTTTAAGGTACGTGGCATGTATTTCTTTTCTGCTATTGATTGTGCAGTATATGTGTGGGTTAAAATGAAATGCTGGCGACATAAGTGTGAAAGGAGATACGAGAGTGGGGAAAAATGACGTTTACACAATGTCTTAGCTAAACCTGTAAAACACAGTATAGCTTTCTGCGTGACTATGGGAGCGAGTGTGGGAACAATAAAAGAGCCAGTAAGAGGTACACCAGCTGGTTATATGTTTTTTCGTGTGTCCCGGGACAGTTGCATGTTTTTAAATCAGATCAGTGGATCGCCCTTACTAAAAATGATGGTGATCTCACCTTCCCAGAAAATGGTAGTTTTAATAAAAATATCTTGACAAATTTGCAGGGAAGATTGAGAAAAAAGGGATGAAAAATACCAGGGTTATGTTGGGCAGCTTTCATTGACTGGATGTCAGAGGAAAAGGAAAGGGAAAAGGATTCGGTAATTAGTAGTCTTAAAGATAATCAGCAAAAATTAAAAGAACATTTAAAAACTACAACATACTACGAGTAATTTAGATGTAGCAGATGGTAAGCGACTAAAGGAACCGCCCTTCAAGGGATTATATCCAGTAAAATAATTAAGTAAATTACAAATACCTGAATCATCTGAAGATGAAAATCCTTGGTTTCCCCCACCTCCCACAGCCCCACCACAGTATCAGCCCCCATCGGTCCAGGAAAGAGCGGTGAGCTCTACGACAGGGAGTGGTAGCCAGCGGGGAGAGGAGCATGTTAGTACTGAGAGCGGAGATCAGGCAGGGGGAGGTCAGTCTAGTGAACCAGACACTGAGGAACAGGATAAGGGAAAGGCATCACACATGGAGACCCGTAGTAAGAAAAAAAAGGAGGCAGAGGCACAAATGTTTTTTAAGCCTAGATCCTATAAGCCCAGGTCTTATCAGGGAAAGAAAGGAAGGCTTTACTTACATCAAAAAAGCATTTTGGCCAGTTTCCTGCCATGATAGATGATGGCGACGGCTATTATGGCCCTGATAAGTTTAATCCTGATTCAGACTCTGAGTCATCAGATGATGGCAGAATGATTCCCTTGAGGGAAGTTCCAAATCCTGCGCATGCTAGGGATGCAGAGCAACCAGCAACCATAGCAGTACCTAGGGCGTGGTCAGCAGTTGATTTTCAAGCCATTACTAAATCACTCCCGCCCATTCGTACTAACTCAGCAAAGTTTCAACGTGTACTGGCAGGACATATTTGTCTGCAAAATCCTACCATAGAAGAGGTTAGAGCAGTCCTCCAATATGCCATCCCAGCTGATCTGATGAAATGAATCTGGGATCATGCTAATGTTCCTACCCCAATACCGAAGCACAATAAAAGAGGGGAAAATGGGTTTGAGGCAGTTAGGCAAAGTATAGTCGATGCTATCACTGTAATAGTGCCACCTACCCCCAATTGGTCGAAAATTAAATCAGTCATACAGAAAAAAGATGAGCCTGTAGACGAATATTTAAATCGTCTCACTGAAGCCTTCGAAGCATATTCCGGGTACCCAGAGCCCACCGAAGGACCGGCACAGAGCAGGTTGTCAGCTGCTTTTGTAGATGGGTTACGCCCTCAGGTGAGCGACAAGTTGAAGGAAGTGTGCTTAAACTGGTCTAGTTTAGGCTTACATGAGTTAGTCAGGCAGGTACAATACCTATCTGACCACTTGGCTAAAGAAAAGAAGGATTTACAGGAGAAGTTAGTAAAAGCACAAATTCAAATGTGTAACGCTTTTGGCCAGTCACCTGGTCAGCGAGGTAGAGGACAAGGATGAGGAAGAGGAAAGGGTGGACGCCAAGGGGCAGGAAATCAGAATAAACAAAACTGTCAAGGAACACAGTCGGCCCCACCCCAGAGTTCCAGTAATCAGACAGAGCGTTTCAACTGTGGCCAAATAGGCCATTGGAAAAATGAGTGTCCATATTTAGCTGAACAACCTGCCCCACCCACTGACACGTCACATCAGTGGAATTCTAATTGGACTCCGTCCAATCGACAGCAACCACAATGAAGGTTCCCTGAACATAAAGTGCAGCAGTTGTGCCCTTTTATTCCTGTGGATCAGGATGGACCACATGTTATGTTACTAGTTAAAAATAAACCATATCCGTTTTTGATTGATACCAGAGCAACTAAATCCATGCTAGCTGGCAAGGCAGCAATGAATGTTCTCCTCTCCGACAAGATAACTAGAAAAGTAGGTGTCTCTGGTATACCTATTGAGTATTCCGAAACTGTTCCAATCCCAGTAACTTTGGGACCTCTACAAGATAACCATGCATTTTTGGTTGGACCCTCAGCACCTTTAAATCTATTAGGGAGAGATTTGCTTTGCAAAATGGGGGCCAATATTTTTTCACAGCTGATGGAGTTTATCTCCAAGTACCTTCAGATCAACAGGATAGTACCCCTGGCAGCCTTAGATGAAACTATCACTTTACAGACCATGTGTATCCAGTCAGATTTTGTCAGAAACAGGTGTTTACATTCCTTACCCTCTCACCTGTGGACTACTCATGACAATGATGTGGGATTTTTGACCTCTGCTACACCTGTAAAAATAACTCTAAAACCAGGAGCAAGGTTGCCGCGAGTGCCACAGTACTCTTTGACAGCCGAGGCTATATCTGGTATTGCCCCTGTTATTTCTGCATTAGAACAGCAAGGGATCATAGTACCCACCACAAGCCCATATGATACCCCAATATTACTGGTACAAAAACATGGCAAACAAGCTTACAGATTTCTGCAGGACTTGCGTGAAGTCAGCAAAGCTGTTTTACCCGTCTTCCCAATTGTACCGAACCCAGCTACTATTTTGAGCTGTATCCCACCTACTGCACAATGTTTTACAGTCATAGATATTTCATCAGCCTTTTTCTCTATTTCAGTACATCCTGACAGTCAGTATTTGTTTGCATTTACCTACAAAGGTCAGCAGTATACTTGGACTCAATTGCCCCAGGGATATGTAGAGTCCCCAACCTTATTTTCTAGAAAGATGCATAGACAGCTACAGGATCTGCAACTATTGTCCAATATGTGGACGATATTCTTATAGCTTCACAAGACAGTAACTCATGTATGGATGATTCCCTTTTAGTGTTAAACATTTTAGCTATACGAGGGTTTAAAGTAAATGGATAAAAATTACAATTCTGTCAAGAAAGGGTGCAGTATTTGGGACATATAATTGCAATGGGTTCTCATCAAATACTCCCAAATCACATAACTTCTATTCAAAGTGCCCCTCGCCCTGTAACCCAGAGGCAGCTTTGAGGATTCCTTGGCCAAGCAGGATACTGTAGACAGTGGGTGCTAATTTTTCTGAGATTTCAGCCCCCCTGTTACAACTCCTAAAAAAGGATGTTACGGAACCTTTACCCTGGACGTCAAAGCATGAAGAGGCTTTTCAGGCTATCAAAACAGCCTTGGTAAGTCCTCCTGCCTTAGGGTTGCCAGATTATTCCAAACCTTTTGTTTTCTTTTGCTGTGAGCGAAATAAGACTGCCTTGGGTCTCTTAGCCCAGCAATGCACTGGAGGCTACCGGCCTGTTGCTTACTACAGCACTCAGCTAGATCCAGTTGCCTCTGGTTACCCGGCCTGTTTATGGGCTGTGGCAGCTGCTGCTGTCTTGGTTGATATGGCAGCCCCACTAACCCTGGGACATGATGCTATACTAGCAGTCCCACATGCAGTTCAAGCGCTACTTTTAAAAACAAAAACACAGTATCTTTCAAATGCACGCCTTACTAAGTATGAACTAAGTTTAATAAATAATCTTAATAATAAGTCATATGCTGCCCACCACTGAACCCTGCCTCTTTAATACCAACTTCAGATGAGGGCGAACCACATGATTGTGTGCTTGTAGTTAACTCTGTTCTTTCTCCTAGGTTACATTTATATGACACTCCTTTGCAAAATCCTGATTTAGTTCTTTTTTGTTGATGGATCCTGCTTACGAACAAACTCTGGTGAATTCCAAGCTGCTTGGTCAGTTTGTACTCCGACTGAAGTTTTAAGATCAGCACGATTAACCCCAGGCACTTCCGTGCAGGCTGTGGAACTAGTGGCATTATCGAATGCATGCAAAATAGCTAAGGACAAGTCTGTTACTATATATACTGACTCCCGTTATGCCCATGGTGTTGTTCATGATTTTGGTATATTGTGGAAGGAAAGAGGGTTTTTAACATCTTCCGGGGCACCTGTTAAAAAACATTTCTATATCAATAACTTGCTACAAGACTTATTGTTACCTTCTGAACTTGCTGTTTTTAAATGTGCATCCCATCAGTCCAATGACTCCTTTGAAACTAAGGGCAATAATTTAGCTGACTGGGCTGCTAAACAGGCTGCTCTCTCACAAACTGTTCAGGGACATTTTCTGCAGCCTCTGCAACAAATGGTTTCTTTTGATACCACAGTGTTAAAAGCTTTACAGGATGAAGTACCAGAATCAGAAAGAAAAACATGGCTGGCTCAAGGTTGTTTTAAATGCTCTGATCTCATTTGGCAAAATTCCAATGGCAGATTGGTCTGCCCAATGTCCATGTTAAATACTCTTATTAAAGCGTATCATTTGCCAGCCCATGTAGGGGTACAAGCATTAATAAAACAAATCCAAAAGGATTGGTTTACCCCACGACGTTCGGCTTCTGTGCAGCATTTTTTGAGCATGTGCTCCATTTGTTTACAGTATAACATTTCAAAAGGCACTATGGCTCCCGCGCAACCACTGCCAAAACCATTGGGACCATCCTGTGCTTTGCAATGGGATTTTATTGAACTCCCACCTTGTACTCATTTCAAATATGTTTTAACTGTTGTTGATGTTTTCTCTGGGTGGTTAGAAGCCTACCCATGTGTTAAGAATGATGCTATTTCAGTTGCTAAGAAACTCTGTTATGAATTGATACCTCGTTTTGCTGTTCCCTGTCAAATATATTCGGACCGTGGAACACATTTTACTGCTCAGTTGATTGATTCATTATGTAAAATGTTAGGCATCACCTTAAAATTTCATTGTCCATATAGACCACAGGCATCAGGTATTATTGAACGCATGAATCAGACACTAAAAACTAGATTGGCTAAAATTACTACAGAAATGTTCCTCACTTGGGTACAGGCCTTACCTCTAGACCTACTCTCTATGAGAGTGCAAGTACATCCTACTAAGGGACTTTCTCCTCATGAAATCCTCATGGGCCGCCCTATGTGCATGCCCATGACACCACCACCGCCTTTCTCTGAGTACGATGCATTTGATCATGATATTCTTGTATATTAGACTTCTCTTGTCTCTTTTTTACAGTTTCATCACCGTCAGGTAGCAGTGACTCAACATATCCCTGATCCTTTCCTGTCTTCCGCACTACAACCAGGAGACTGGATGTACGTCAAGTCTTTCTCTCAAAAAACAGTGCTTCAACCACGTTTGGAAGGGGCCCTTTCTGGTTCTACTGACGACATCATCAGTGGTGCGACTACAAGGCTTGCCGACCTGGATTCACATATCGCACGTCAAAAAGGTCGTGCCATCCGAAGATCAACAGCCTTTACCTTTTTCAACTCCAGACACTCCACCTATTGCTACTCGTACTCGAAGCCATACTGTATCAGCACCTGATGATGCCTAACATCTACCTATTTGGAAAACCCCAAACTCCTGATACTATGCAAACTCAACCACCATTTCCACAAAAGTACTGGACAGCTATTTTGGTGGTTATTCTTGTTGTACTGTTATTTTTAATGTGGCCATTTTTATTTCCTGCTCCAACAATGCACTCTGCCAAGTGAGCTATTTGGCACCCACTTTTCAACACCTACCAGGCCATTAAACATATCTATGCTTCCACCTTCAACGTTTCTGATTGCTGGATCTGTGCAGCTCTTCCCACTTCACATGATGGCCTGCCAATTACAGCTAGTCCTTTACATACTGACAACTATTCAGCCATCCTCTTTAATACTTCTGGGGGATTGTGTAAACAAATACATTCAAATCGAACTGTAGCTCTGACTTTAGCATACCGACAGCAAGGCATTTTATGCCTAAAACAAAAGGGAATAAAGAAAGTCGATACAAGTAATCGCACTATAACAATTCAGTGAGTATGTGCCATTGCTAACTACATAGCTTTAAAGTCAATTAATGTCACTGCACGGGACAGGTCTATGTCCTATTCAGTGTGGTGGGCCTCTGTATCTGCACTGTTCAAGACTTATTCAGATTGGCAGACCTGTAATGTGACTGGAATGATGTTAGGGCTAAAGGAGGTATGGATCTTTGAAAATAGCCCTACAATGGCAAATTACTCACAACTCTCACATCTTAAGTTAGAGTTAGATGATGGATTCTCTCAAGTAGTGTTCAATAATAAGGTTACCACTAACATTTCCACTATGCTCTTGGAAGAAGGGTTGTATTTTATTTGTGGTAGAAAGGCATATAAGTGGTTACCAGGGAATTGGTCTGGTAGCTGTTTCTTAGGTTATTTAGTCCCAGCTATCCGACATGTATCTGCCTTACCTCAAGGAAAAATTCAGAACGTTCGAGAGGTCAAGAAGCCTACCAATCCGGCAGGTCAAGTTGATGCTTCATGGATCTATCATCATGATTTAGCTCATGCTGGTACTAAAGGACTATCCCATATGGACTTGGGTGATGACGTCCTATCATGGGCTGGTATAATTCCAGCATACAAAGCAGTGAAATCAATTTGGGAACTGAGAAAGCTATCCAAATTGCTTGAAATATTAAGCAATGCTACATTTTCTGCCTTAGAACTAGTGACTGATGAACTGACTGCTATGAGAGCTGTAGTCCTCCAAAATCGTATGGCTCTCGATTTCACCCTAGTGGCGAAAGGGGGAACTTGTGCTTTAATCCAGGAGGAGTGCTGTACATTTATTCCCAACAATCAGCACGAAATTGAAAGCCATCTTGAACTGATTCAAAGAATTTCCGAACTCTCTGAGGCCAAAGAGGCCGATAGTTCAACATGGGCATGGTTAACCAACCTGTTCTCAGGTTGGGGCGGTGGACTGCTGAAGCTGATTTTATTAATTTCAGTATTAGCAATTGCTGCTTTTCTTGTCATATTTTTAATCAAAGCACTGATCTTGAAATTGATGTCTTCAAAAACTGTGAAAAAGCTGCCTAAGTTTTATATGCCTGCAACTATGAATGTAAACAATGACATGACAATGTTTACCAATGATGAAAAGACCAGTAACATGGTAATGTTAGATTTGGGACAAATGTATGATAGGTTAAGTGGTGATGCTTACACAGCATCAAATGGGGGATTGTAGAATATGAACAGCCAAAGCATGTGTTTGAAGGAATTGAGTACGTGCCAGTCTGCATGTATTAAGATGTACTGTGTACTATGGACTTTGAATGAACTGTGAGTAGTGGAAAATTACTGAAAAACAAGAGTCTGCTTGAAAACATGAAATGTGCCTTATATAGAAGTGTATCCGATTTTCTTTTTCTGCCCAGAGATATAATGATGTGAACTGAATATGCTTATGGGTAAATCATTGATTGGTTAATTGTCTTGTATAACAATCTAATTGGTTCATTTTATATTTTTGTACCATCAGCAATATTCACAGTATATAAGCTAGTGCATTCCTTTGCTCTGGGAGTCTCCCTGGTGCTTTTCCATGAGTCTCCCACATGTGTGTACTGTAGTTAATAAATACCACTGAAAGAGAGAAAGAACTGTATTTGTCTTCATTCTCAAGGTAATGTGTAACTTAACAGTCATGAATCTAAAAGAGAGAAATGCTTTGCTTTTGGTCAACAATGACACAAATGTAATAAATGGAATAATTTCAAAAGATTTTGTAAATCCAAAGAATGTGTGCACTCTTTTATTAAAAGGGACCATTTCAAGAAATGAGCTCTCAAGTAGTGTTCAATAATAAGGTTAACACTAACATTTCCACTATGCTCTTGGAAGAAGGGTTGTATTTTACTTGTGGTAGAAAGGCATATAAGTAGTTACCAGGGAATTGGTCTGGTAGCTGTTTCTTAGGTTATTTAGTCCCAGCTATCTGACATGTATCTGCCTTACCTCAAGGAAAAATTCGGAACGTTCGAGAGGTCAAGAAGCCTACCAATCCAGTAGGTCAAGTTGATGCTTCATGGATCTATCATCATGATTTAGCTCATGCTGGTACTAAAGGACTATCCCATATGGACTTGGGTGATGACGTCCTATCATGGGCTGGTATAATTCCAGCATACGGAGCAGTGAAATCAATTTGGGAACTGAGAAAGCTATCCAAATTGCTTGAAATATTAAGCAATGCTACATTTTCTGTCTTAGAACTAGTGACTGATGAACTGACTGCTATGAGAGCTGTAGTCCTCCAAAATCTTATGGCTCTCGATTTCACCCTAGTGGCGAAAGGGGGAACTTGTGCTTTAATCCAGGAGGAGTGCTGTACATTTATTCCCAACAATCAGCATGAAATTGAAAGCCATCTTGAACTGATTCAAATAATTTCCGAACTCTCTGAGGCCAAAGAGGCCGATAGTTCAACATGGGCATGGTTAACCAACCTGTTCTCAGGTTGGGGAGGTGGACTGTTGAAGCTGATTTTATTAATTTCAGTATTAGCAATTGTTGCTTTTCTTGTCATATTTTTAATCAAAGCACTGATCTTGAAATTGATGTCTTTAAAAACTGTGAAAAAGCTGCCTAAGTTTTATTTGCCTGCAACTATGAATGTAAACAATGACATGACAATGTTTACCAATGATGAAAAGACCAGTAACATGGTAATGTTAGATTTGGGACAAATGTATGATAGGTTAAGTGGTGATGCTTACACAGCATCAAATGGGGGATTGTAGAATATGAACAGCCAAAGCATGTGTTTGAAGGAATTGAGTATGTGCCAGTCTGCATGTATTAAGATGTACTGTGTACTATGAACTTTGAATGAACTGTGAGTAGTGGAAAATTACTGAAAAACAAGAGTCTGCTTGAAAACAGGAAATGTGCCTTATATAGAAGTGTATCCGATTTTCTTTTTCTGCCCAGAGATATAATGATGTGAACTGCTTTATGCTTATGGGTAAATCATTGATTGGTTAACTGTCTTGTATAACAATCTAATTGGTTCATTTTATATTTTTGTATCATCAGCAATATTCACAGTATATAAGCTAGTGCATTCCTTTGTTCTGGGAGTCTCCCTGGTGCTTTTCCATGAGTCTCCCACACGTGTGTACTGTAGTTAATAAATACCACTGAAAGAGAGAAAGAACTGTATTTGTCTTCATTCTCAAGGTAATGTGTAACTTAACAGTCATGAATCTAAAAGAGAGAAATGCTTTGCTTTTGGTCAACAATGACACAAATGTAATAAATGGAATAATTTCAAAAGATTTTGTAAATCCAAAGAATGTGTGCACTCTTTTATTAAAAGGGACCATTTCAAGAAATGAGCTGATCAATTAGAAAGCCATGACCCAGAGTCTCATTCTTTTTATGTTGATGACATGTCAGTGCTTAGTGAAACAGTCAATGCAGTTGATTTATGGGCCAAGAAAAGTATTTTGTACTGTTTGGATAAATGGCAAACCCCTAGAGCTCAAAGTTGATACTGGCTCAAAAAGCAATGTTATGTCTGCAGAAACATTTACTAGAGTATGTGCTGGTGAAAAGCTTGATTTAAGAAAAAGTGCGTGAAGGTTGTTGCTTATGATGGTGAAGAAATTCAAACAGAAGGCTCAGTAGTGCTTTCATGTTACTATGCTGGGAGAAGGTACCACTTATTATTTTATATGGCCAGGAGGCACATCCAGTCATTATTAGGGTTCTGAGATAGTTTGAAAATTAGACTGCTTTCATTTAACAGGGAAATTTACCATGTTAGCTTAAAAGAGCACTATAATTTTGCCCAGTCTACTTTTTCCACCTATGCTGATGTTTTCGAAGACAAACTAGGCAAGCTTCCATTTGTGTATGCCATGAAGTTAGATCCAGATGTCAGCCCAGTTACCAGGCCAGCCAGAAAAGTTCCAATAGCTATGCAGACCAGAGTTAAAGCTTTGTTAGATAAAATGGTGCAACAAGGTGTGATTTGTCCAGTCACAGAATAGACTGAGTGGGTATCTTCCATGGTGTTAGCTCATAAGAAAAGCTCAGATGACATCAGAGTATGTATTGATCCATGAGATCTGAACAAAGCACTAAAAAGACCTCATTATCCAATGCGTACAGGCAAAGAAGTTGCTGCTCTCATGCCAAATGCCACTGTTTTTTCTGTCTTAGATGCAGAGTTCATTTTGGCAAATTCAGCTTGACAAAAACATCCTCATTGCTCACTACTTTCAGTACTCCATTTGGAAGATACAGATTTCTGAGAATGCCTTTTGGGATAAATTCTGCAAGTGAAGTCTATAATGTATAGTGGACCAAATTTTTTTCTGGGTATCCTTGTGCTATTATAGTAGACAACATACTGGTAGGAGGTAATGTTGAAGCGAAGCATGACAGAAACCTCAAGACAGTTCTAGAAAGAGCATATCAAGTGAATATTAAGGTCAATCCACAAGAATGCAAATTCTGGCTATGTGAAGTCACTTACATTTGTCATTTTATTCACCACTTCAGGCTTATGACCAGACCCTTCTAAGCAAATAGCCATTCTTGAGATGCCAGCTCCAGACAATGTTCAAGCCCCGCAACATTTTCTTGGCATGGTTAACTACCTGGGCAAGTTCATTCCAGACTTCAGTCAAATATCAGCACCACTCAGAGAGCTAACATGTAAAGGTATATCTTGGTCTTGGTTGGAACAGCACCAGACAGCATTTGATGCCCTAAAACAGAGAACTGTCAGTCCACCTACTCTCAGATACTATGACGTTCACAAGCCAGTTACTCATTCATGTGATGCTTCGAAATTTGGTCTTGGTGCAGTCATTCTACAAGAGGGTCAAGTCAGTTGCTTATGCATCTAGAGATTTCACCCAAGCTGAAATACATTTTGCCCAGATAGAGAAAGAGCTTTTATCATTTGTGTTTGTATGTTCCAAGTTCCATGATTATGTGCATGGTAAATCTATCCAGATTGAAACAGATCATCAGCTTCTAGTCATTATATTGAGAAAGCCTATGCATACAGCTCCAGCCAGATTGCAACGTATGATGTTGAGACTGTAAAAGTTTAATTTCAATCTTATTTACAAGAAAGGCAAACTTCTTTATCTTGTTGATACATTGTCCAGATGACCCAGAAGTGCCACTGAACAGCATGAGAATGATAGATTTGATTATGAAGTCATGGAGGGGAGAAATTTTTCTTCCACACATCTTGATGAGCTCAGAGATCACACTGCCACAGATCCAGTTTTGCAAAAGCTCAACTACTTCCTCAGAGAAGGATGGCCATCAAAGCAATCTAGTTTACCTCCAGAAGTACAACTTATTTTCCATACAGCAATGAGAATTTGTCATACAATGGTATTGTCATGAAAGGTCCTGACGTTATTGTTCCAATGTCTTTGCAACAAGAGTACATGACTATCTTACACTGAGGTCACCCAGGAGCAGACTCTACCGAAAGAAGGGTGAGAGGACTAGTATTTTGTTATTCTGTGTGACAAGATATTCAGAGAGTACTTTCATCTTGTTCAGTATGTAACAGTACAAAGCCACATCAACAGAAGGAATCACTTCACCTGAACCAGATTCCAGAACTACCTTGGTTGACAGTAGCTACCAACATTTTCACATGGAATGGTCAACATCACGTGGAATGGTCAACATTATTTGGTGTTAGTAGACTCTTGGTCCAATTGGTTCAAGATTGACCTGCTTCCCAATCTAGCATCCACTACTGTCATTATTAAGACGAAGCATCATTTTGCAGTACATGGATCTCTGCACAAAGTTAATTCTGACAATGGCATGCAATTTGCAAGCCAATAGTTCAAAAGATTTGCCAAAGTGTGGTACTTTACTCATGTCACAAGTAGCCCTGAGTATCCGCAGTCAAATGGTTTGGCAGAAAGTGCAGTTCAAAGTGCAAAGCAGTTATTAGAGAAGTCCAGATGAGACAACGGCAATGTTTTCCTAAATCTCTTGAATCTCATAAGTATTTCTTTTGATAAACATCTTGGTTCATCTGCTCAGAGACTTCTGTCAAGAGAAACGAGAACCACATTACCAATCAGTAGTCAATTGTTGGTTCCATGTGTCAAGAACAGCAGGTCAGTGAAAGACAATCCGCTGAAGAAGCATTTAGCCCAGAAGTCCTATTATGATAAGACCAGCAAACTGCTCAATCCATTACAAGAAGTACAAGTGGTAAGGATGCAAACATCTAAAGGTTATGATCAGATTGGGGATGTAAAGAACATCTGGCCAGAGATGAGATCTTACATTGTGGAATCACGAGGAGTTGACTTCAGGTGGAATTGGAAGCATTTGATGCCAGTGTCTGAGCTTATACCACAGCATATAGCCTGTGAGAAAGACTCTTTATCTCAGTGGTTGTATCTTAAAAGTAAAGGCAACAGAATAGAGTAAAATGATTTTGTCAATGCTTTTTATGTCACATATGAAGTTACTAATGTTATCCCGCTTTTTTTTCTCTTGCGCTAACCCTTATTTTCTCTTTTTTTGTTTTTAATGTTTTCTTTTTACTTTTTCCCCCACAGCACAGTGGGGTAGGCCTATCCCACAGGATCCTCCTGTCTCCCCTCCACTGGAAACATCACTGCTGCCCAGCACATCTGGTATGCAACCTGGCAGCACTCCCTCTGCTGACCCTGAACAACCTAGGCTGTCAGGTAGTTCTGCCCAGTAGGACACTCTAGTGTTTCCCTTGGGGAGCAGTGGTGGAGGTGGTGAATTTATCACCCATGACAAACTCCCAGGGTTGATGTGGATTGTGCACCTCACTGTTGGTGCATGCCTATACCAGATGGAGTGCCTGATCTCCATTCTTGTACAACATACCAGGAGGAGACATAGACATTGGGCACTGCAGCCAGAGGTGCAGTGGGGTGTCAGTGATGACAATTCAGTGGATGAGGATTCAATTCTCACTGTCACCTAGCTTGATGTCCATGGGTCCTTGATGTCCCCACCCTCATCCCATCCATGGTGTTCACCCACCTCCTGTGTCCTTCACCTTCCCTCTGTCTTGTCTTGTATCTCCTATCTGTCTGCAATTGTTTCCTTACCTACCCAACCTACCAGACCCAAACATAGCTACATCCCTTCCCCAACATTCCTTTCTCTGGCAAAAAAAAAAAAAAATTGGCACCTGTCCCTCAAAAAAAATATTTGTCCCTTACATAGCTCTCTGTTTCGCAAACATGTCTTGACACACTTGATTCGGTCCACATGGCTATACAACATGTTTATGTTGTGATCATTGCTTTTTCTGCAGGTGACAGTCCAAATTCAGCTAATATTCTGCATATATACTGCATATATACACCGGCAAAAAATACACATAAATACGCAAAATCATACTCCGAGACTAAATAAAAACCTGCAAAAGCATCAGAGACCTCCAAAGCAGTACACCCAAGAAACCTGCACCTCCTGTCACAAACCAGACAACACATAAAACACAAAATCAGTGTGCCGCACAATCACAGCCCTTAAGGCAAAATAACATACCTAACACACTAGTAATAGGCGACTCTATAGTCAGGCACACTGACATCCCACTCACTAGGCTGGACAAGGAGAAGGTTACTGTTAGCTGCCTGTCAGGAGCCAGAATCCACCACATAACACAAGCACTCAGGTCACTCCAGAACAAGTACAAATATGACTCTGTCATTGTTCATGTTGGTGTAAATTACCTGAGACATACCTCCCTGGACTACATGAAAAGAGACATGGAAGAGCACTCTGATCATGTAGCCCAGGCGGGTATGACCCTCACCCTGAGTAGCATCCTGCCCTCACCAAGAATGATACCACAGTATAAAGAAAAAATGATCAATTTCAACAATTGGCTAAGCTTCTGGTGTCATTCAAAGGGGATTCAGTGTCTGTCAGCCTGGGATGACATGCTCAACAGGCCTCATTGCTTCACAAGAGATGGCTTGCACCTGTCACCCCTAGGCTTTCGAATACTGGCCAAGGTTCTTGCTGCCCCCATAGTGCCATTTTTAGGCAAGGCTCAAAAGTCAAACCCACTTCCGTAAACAGCACAAATAAAAAAAAATGAGGGTTATGCTACTCAACGCCAGGAGTTTAAATCTCAAAATGCACGTGCTCAAAGCACTCCTCAGTATGGAAAAAAGTTGACATCTGTGCAGTAACTGAAACCTGGTTCAAGGCTCCACAGAGCACCCCAGCACTACTGGGCTACATCTCATACCACACATTTCGGCCACAGAACATGGACTGAAACACAAAAGGAGGGGGTGTATCCATATTCATCAAGGATACCTACACCTCCAGGTTAGTGGCGCAGCATGATACCTCTGAGATCATCCATGTGCAACTAACATCGGGCAAATCTGCAATGCAAATTGTGGCCTGCTACAGATCACCCTCCATGACTCAGGACCACCACTCCGCCTTTCTGGAGACACTGGAAAACATGAAGGTTCTACCGAACACCCTGATATTGAACGATTTCAATTACCCTACTGTTTACTGAGAAAACTACTCAAGTACAAACTCCCAGGTCCAGCGCTTCCAGGAATTTATCAACTCAAATGCCCTGCATTAGCTGGTAAACACCCCTACCAGAGGTGAAAACATATTGGACCTGGTTATCACCAACATGGGCGACAGGCATTCCACACCAGAGGTCAACCCATCACTGGTTAGAGAAGACCATAAACTAATCACTCTGGATGTCCACACCACAACCACCAACCAAGGAAACCACAGTGAAAAACTTTTCTATAGCAAACTTCACCTTATTTAAGACAGAGGTAGAAAGTTTCACAGCCCCCACACTAAAGTATAAGTGTCCAAGATGCAGAAACCTTTACAAATGCACTCTATGAGCACCTACAAGGATGCATGGATTGTGCCATCCCTAGCAAAACCAAGACTCACTCCACTAAGAGAAGGAAACAAGTCTAGTGGACCCCTGCCATAAACAGGCTATACAATAGAAGGAGGAAACTAGTTCAGAAAAAAAAGCAAATCCCAAGAAGGAAAGAAATCCCTGATCAGTATCAGTAAGAAACTAAGGTCCCTCATAAAATCATCCAAGGCTAACTTTGAAAGAAAAATAGCCAAGGATTCAAAAGATAACCACAAAGCCTTCTTTAGCTATGTGAATAATCTAAGTGGCAACTCGTAGATATGCTCTGAGCTAGTGCAAAATATTACAAAATATACTGAACCTACTAATATTGCCAACATCCTGGCAGATAGATTCAGTGCAAACTTCACCCCCCTCTCACCCCCAAAAGGGCCCACAACAATACTAGAAAAGTGTAGTGTCCCAGAAATCACAGACGCACAGGTAAAAACAGCCCTTTCAAAAGCCAAAAGCACAACGTCAGTGGGGCCAGATGGTGTCCCAGGCTGTGTCTTGCACGAACTACAAAACAAACTAACCCCCCCACCTAAACTCACTGTTCAACCTCAGCCTCTCCACAGGCTACATGCCCATAGAATGGCACACAGCAATGGTTATTCTGCTCCATAAAGGAGGGGCCACAACTGACCCTGGTAACTATCACCCCATAAGCCTGACTAGCCAGGTCTGCAAGGCTATGGACCACATCATCATGGAACTCATTAACAAAGACATTGGGAACCTCCAAACACTTGACCCGACCCAGTTTGGCTTTATTAAGGGTAGATCATGCCTACTAAACCTGGTTGACTTCTTTGAGACAGTCACCAAGACCATAGATGTGGGGAAGGTGGTTCACACACCTACCTTGACCTCGCCAAGGCTTTTGACACCATTTCCCACTCGGGAATTATAGAAAAACTCAACAGCCTGAACATAACCCCCTACGTCATGAGATGGGTTGCCAACTAGCTCACAGACAGAACTCACGCAGTAAGAATAGCTGGCTCCAGCTCAGACTCTAAACCAGTCACAAGTGGTGTCCCACACGGCTCGGTCCTGGGACCCCTACTATTCGGCATATACTTCTCAGAAGTACAGGCAAACACAGGAGGACTATGGCTAACCAAGTTCACAGATGACTGCAAACTGGGAGCCATAATTGACTCTCCAGCTGACATGGACTTTCTCCAAAAGGGCCTTACTGAGACCGACACCTGGTGTCAAAGTCATGGCCTCAAGCTAAATGCCAAAAAATCCCATTTAGGAAAAACAAAACACCCATGAATTACCACATGGATGACAGCCCCCTTAATACAGAAGAGTTAATAAGAGATCTGGGGACCCAGGTAGATAGTAATATCTCCATTGACAATCATATTGCCAAAGTAATTACAAAATCCTTCTATGTAGCCCATCTAATTACTAAAGGGTTCACATCTAGAAATAAAGAGGTTATAGTGCCCCTCTACTCGTCACTCATCAGACCCATCATAGAATACAATGCCTCATTTGGGATGTACCTGAAAAGATACTTCCAACAGCTGGAAAGACCACAAAAGTACCTCACCAAGAGTATTAATGGCCTCAGACATATGTCCTATGCAGCCCAACTGGAAAACCTCCGGCTGTACTCAGTGGGATATTGCTTACTCAGAGGTGATCTCTGCCTGACTTACAAAGCCATGTCCAACTCAGAATTGATGGACATGCTCCACCTAAAGAAATTCAAGTCACTGCAAGCCACTCGCTCTAGTAAGCTAAACCTCACCACAACAATAAAGAGAACATGCTGGAGGGATAGATTCCTAACACAGAGACTCCACATGCTTTGGAACAAAATTCCTAACTACATTAGGCAGAGCCCCTCACTAACACTCTTCAAGAGAAACCTTGACGAGTGGATGGGTAACAGAAAATACACCCCTGGGATCAATTCATTGGCTCTTCTTGACAGAGGCTCAGTTAATTAATCAATGAGGCGGCGAAAGCTGACACACTTTGGCTAGGCTTATAAATGCCCTCAGGCAGTTAGCCTAGTACCTAGCTATGAACCTATATGATCATTTTTTTACTGTTGAAGAAAAATAATATTTCTAGTTCTTTTCTACATCCCTCCTGCACATTTCTGCCATACTTTCACTTTGTTTTCCCACTGTTTGCTCCCCATTTCACCACTTTCCCATCTTCCCCATTTCTTTTATTTAAAGCATAATTGCTCTATGGTGCACATCATGCACCAATGCAAAGCAATGATGAATGGCAGCAATATAAGTAAATGTATTTAAAAGTATCATATAAAATTGTAAAACTACTACCTACACCTGTGACTGAACACAGTAACATCGGCCTCCAACAAAAATACATTAACACATGCTGCCACGTAGTTAAGTAGCAGGTATATTTTAGAGACTCAATGCAATCTGGTAGACTTTAGCAATGTGGCACGAGTTTGTGCACTGCTTAACTATACTCAGTCCTGCTGGTTGCCGCACTATTGAAATCTATATATCTATATTGTATTACTGGTGTTTACTTTTCATTTCCTTTTTATGACATAAAAATTCATGTGGAAACATTAACAACTGAGGGCCCTATCTAACTACACAAAGTAATATGAAATGTTTGATTTCAAATTCACATCCATCTGGAAACATGCAGAAATACAACTAATAACCCATATCCCTAACAAGTGTTATATGCAAGGCTAAGGAAGGCAATAGCATGGAAATTATTCACAGGAACATAGGTAACCTTCTACACACTTGAGCTGACTCATGTAGGCAGTGCTCAAACTAGAGCCACATTCCTAAAGTGTGATAGTTGGTATGGAGTCTCTAAAATATAAGAGTTAAATAACTGGCTCTGTTGTAGCACATATTCATGCACTCAATGCTGTAATATGTATGTTTTGGGGCTAGATGGTACGGGGTTTGAATACAGCTTTATCAAACACTTGTAAATGCTTTTTGCCATTGCTGCACATTTCTGCATGATGTGCACTATCAAGCAATTATGCTTTAAGGAAATGGGAAAGACAGGAAAGTGGCAAAATGGGGAGCAAGCAAGGGAAAGAACAAAGTGAAAGGAGGGTAGGAATGAACAGGAGGGTGGTAGGAAAGAACCATAGCTATCAATTTCTTCAACTGTAAAAAAAGTTCAGATATGCAGAATATTAGGTGAATTTGCACTGTCACCTCCAGAGAGAGAGAGTTGACCACAATAAAATCTTGTTGTATAGTCAACTGGAACAAATCAAGTGTGTCATGAAGACACGTGCAAAATGGAGAGCTATGTATGGGACAAAATTTTTTATGGGGGGCAGGTTTGCTTTTTTTTTTTATTTGGAGAGAGAGGAATGTTGAGGAAGGGGCATGGGTATGTCTGGGTCAGGTAGGTTGGGTAGGTCAGGAAGCAATCACAAACAGAGAGGACAAGACAGAGGGATGGTGAAGGACACAAGAGGTTGGTGAGCACCATGGATGATGTGATGGTAGGGACATCATGAACCCGTGCACATCAAGCTGGATGACATTGAGAATTGAGTCATCCATCACCAACTGGACTGTCATTACTGTCACCTCATTGCACTGATGGCTACAGTGTCTGATGTCTGTGTCTTCTTCTCATCTTATTAAGTACAATGATGTTGAGCAGTGTCTCCATCTTGCTTAGGCATGCACCAACTGTGTGGCACCCAATCCTAAGCACCATCCCTGGCAGTTCATGGAGGGTGATAAAATCACCACCTCTGTCACTGCTCCCTGAGGGAACCACTGGCCTATCTTACGGGGCAGAACTACATGAGGGGCCAGGTAATACAAGGACAGCAGAGGGGGTGTTACCAAGTTGCATCCGAGATGTGGTGGGCCTCAGTGCCATAGCCAGTGGAATGAGAGCAGGAGGATCCTGCACTGTGGGAAAAAACAAAAAAGAGAAGATAAGGGTTGGAGTGAGAGAAAAAATGTGTGAATATTAGCAATGTCATATGTGACATATAATGCACTGATACAATTATTTGACTCTGTTCTGTTACCTTTAGTTTTAAGACTACCAACTCCTAACAAATAACTTTTTTAATTTTAAGACTACCCAGTTTATGACAGATGTACACTATACTACAGATTACTTCAGTCAGTCCTTGATGTATGCATATAATGCACATATGCAAGTTCCAGTTGTACAGATTACAGTTTACAGCAGGCCATTTGTGCCACTGCTATAGAGGTTTGAATGTCCTGTACAATACTGATGACAAATTAACAATATTGTATAACTGGGAAGTGTGGTATGTGAACTCACAACCTCTGACTACTGTCTAAAACTGTTCTACTGGTTTGGCCTACAGCTTAATGCATGCATACTTGCTGTTACAGTTGAGATATGCATGCCCACTTTGATATAACTATAGTAGACACTCCCAAAAAATATCTTAAACTTTTAATGCTACAGTAGCAGTACTGTTCTGCTGCACACATACCACATGTTTCTCTCATCCATGCCAATCCAGCAGTATGGGTTTGCACATTCAATTCTCAGTCTGTGATGGCTGTGGATAAAGCAGAGCAGAACAGAACACCATTATAAATACCACCCCTGACTATATTCAGCTTTTAACTCTCAAGAGTAGTCTCTGTAACTGATACTTACACATCTGTTGGGTGCCTCCAGTCTTACATTCCTCAATCCAATGTTCAAGGGTATCCCTCTTCCTCCTCTGGAGGTTACTGCAATGATGTCTATATTGTTTACCAGTGTGGGAGATACTGGTAGCACTGGTCAAAGCCCAAGAAAGTCTATTGCATGCCTCCAACTCTTAATCCGAGCCACAGAAATCCCTCTGCAATAGCCTGGCCCATGTTCATTCACTAGGAGTCCAGCAAACACTGGACACCCCATCTTTGAGCATGGAATCTCAATTGAATGCCTGCCATGCCTACTACAGAGCAAGACCAATGTAGTATGATATTTTCCCACCAATTGCAGGTATCATCGGAGTGCGTACTTTTTTATTTTGCAGCATTTGAAACTATTCATCGCTTACCATCTTGCAGAGTGCTCGAGGGTGCACACTGCCAGGCAACAAGTTTAGTATTAATTGAATGCATCCGGTTTATGTTTGTGGCTGTCTAGGTCCTTTCTGCTACCTGGGTGGTCCATTAATCCAGTATGTGCACTGCCAAGCTTTGTGCAAACCAGATGAGCACAGCCAAAGTTGTTTGTGCTAAATGGGAAAAAAAAGGCAGAAATAGTTGAAATGAAGAAAATCAATCTATGACATACCCAGTAGAAAATGTTAGTGTGCATGAGATATGTCTAAATAGCTCTGGATTTCAACTATCACTCCAATGCACCTTCAGAAAACAGGATGGGGCCTTATCCCTCTGTCACACAAACAGCTTTGCAGCAAGGAATTTAAGTCATTCCTCACACAACCAAGTACAAGTAAATGTACACTAATATCAAGGTATAAACTGTTATTTGTACATTTCTTATATTTAGTATATTTTGATGTAGTCCACTAAGTGATCACACAACCTGTTATGATTATTGTTTGCAAATATGCAGCTCTGTCTTCTCTTTCTGTGTTTCTTGGTCATTCATCAGTTATCTGACCAGTACTCAGAGTGTGTAAGCCAGTGTATATTATTGACCTTAAAATGTGTGAGGATATTAACTGGGAATAATATCACATGCAGTTGCCAACAACTGAAGGGCAGGTTGGATGGCACAAACAAGCATAGACCGCTCTTTTGTAGGGGCAAAGGTGAGTTCCTGTTATGGTACATACAAAGATCCACTTCTTTCGGGGTGAAGGCAATGCTGAGTTACTCTTATGGCATAAACAAGCAGAGAGTGTTCCTTTGGGGTGAGAAAAGGTGAGTTACTGTTATGACACAAACCAGAATGGACTGTTCTCTTGGGGAGGGAGCAAAGATGAGTTACTGCTATAGCACAAACAAGGATGTGTTGCTCTTGTTACTGTACATGTTTTGTGACCTGCCTGTTGTTTGATCTTGTGAGAGTTGTGAAGTCAGAAACTGCAATAAGTTTCCATTACACACGAATGTTGCTAAACTGAGGGCCTACAGTGATCATCAGTACTTTGGAGAGGTATGACTGCGTGAATCTTTGATGTGTGATGCCTACTACTTGCTAATGGACATGTATAAGTCAAACAAGTCTCTGCTGTCACATGTTAAGGTAATTTCTGTACAAATCTCCCAACTCTGACTTGCTTACTGTACTAAGTGATGAAATACAAGGATACACCATGATATTATTAAACAAAATACTCCAGGTTTAGGACTTACTTGTAAATGCAGCAGTTGCCACAGTGTTAGTTCAGGGCTACCTCTGTCTGATGCAAGCAGTACACAGCCAATACATAGGATAGTAAAGGTTGTGGGAGTTACCTGGCATCAATGTTACTATATGTATGTGAGTAGGAGGAAGGTTTTAGGCCCCTATGTGGTGAGTGAGTGTGCTATGAATTGTCTCTTAGCCAGTGCAAGGGCCTACCGAGCATGTCTGTGTTTGCCTACACCTACAGCAGCTGGTGGTTTCTACCCTGACATAAATGCAAATAGTGAAACATAGATAGATAGATAGATAGACAGATAGATAGATAGATAGATAGATAGATAGATAGATAGATAGATAGATAGATAGATAGATAGATAGATAGATAGATAGATAGGAAGGGAGGATGGCCTAATGGTTAAGGTGTTTGCCTTACAAACACAAGGTGCAGGGTTTGAGTCTCACAAGGGATAATTGGCTAGGCTTAAAATGGCTTGCAAGGGCAATTAGCCTAGTAATAATCTATGAATCTAAATGAACATAAAAAAATGAGAATTGAAGGGGCCACTTGGAAATTCATGGCACCCCATCATTTGTACTTCTGTGATGGCTTGGTGGTTAACTACTGTGACTATGGTGTATAGGGTCCTGGGTTTGAGACCTGCATGGCTGTTTATTTGGGTTGGGAGGGTGGCCTAAGGGTTGGGAGGGTGGCCTAATGCTTAAGGTGTTTGCCTTACAAACACAAGGTACAGGGTTTGAGTCTTACAAGGTATAATTGGCTAGGCTTAAAATGGCTTGCAAGGGCAGTTAGCCTAGTACTAACCTATGAACCTATGAACCTATGACAGATATAGGCCCATAGCTCAGTGAGAAGCTGGTTTGTGCAATGGTGAACAAAGTGTACACATATGTGAGATACATTAATTTGTGCATAGGTAAGCAGTGCAAAAACGCAAGCCACATTACAAATGTCTGATAATGCCATCTGTACTTACTGAGTATGCCTATATCTGCCTCCAGGCACAGCAGCTGGTGGGTCCCCCTCCGAGTCTTCCTCTGACTGCGGCTGTGGTGACCTAGGCATTGGTGGGTGGATGTGTGTCCCTTCCCCTAGTTGATCCTTCTGCATCTTTTTCCACAGGATCAGATTGTGTAGCATAGCACATACTGTGAACACTTGTGTATATGTACTTGAATTATACTGCAGGGCTCCACCAGATGCTTCTAGGCACTGGAACCATGACTTCAGCAGCCCAAACACATGCTCTATGATGTTTCTGGTTTGAGCATGTACCTAATTATAGCATTCTTCTGTGGCTGTGTGTACACTTCCAATGGGTGTCATCAGCCATGGTTCCAGTGCATAGCCGGCATCCCCAGTAAATGGCCCTGTGGGATGTCCTTCCACCAAACATCTTGTACAACTGTGATGTGTGCCAGATACGGAGTCATGATAAGTGCCAGGGTTGCCAGCACACACATTCAAGATAAATCAGTGGGCATTATACACAACTTGGCAGTTGATGAAGTGGTATCTCTTGTGGTTAATGAAATGTAGATTCTACCCTACTCACCAGGTGGTGCCCTAATGTATACATGAGTAAAATCTATGGCACCCAGTACTTCCAGGTAGTGTGTTACACAGTAGAACTGTTGCATATTGCTGGCCCTCTCCTCAGAACTACAGGGAAAACATACATGCTCACTGGCATGTATGAGCATAGCATCTAGGAACTGGTGGAGGATCCTGGATGCTGATGCCTGTGACACACCCATCATGTAAAAAAGTTTCTGTAACTAAAGTTCTAAGAGAAACACATACCTTAGTTTCCACTTGGATGGGTTCCCCTTGATTTGTTCTGGGTCTGAGTTGGGGGCGGCAGAGCTTATAGAGTTCTTGTAATGTGTCCCTGTCCACCCTGCAGCGATCTACAATCTCCAGCTCATTTAGCATCTGATAAGTTACCCTGGGCCTGAACACTTTTCTCCTTCTTTGCCTAGGCCTATTGTCACCAGCAGCAGCAGCACTGGCTTCAGCCTCTAACACATATATACTTTCCTCCCTTCCTGTGGTATCACTCAAACATGGAGTGCAAAAAGTGAAGTAAAGGTTGCACACCATGTACTAGCACCCAGAACCATCAATACTCTAGCCCTACACATACACGTGCTGCTACAGGAATAGTTACATGACAAGCGGAGTGAAACATGCCATTTATTCCTCCATTTCCTGTAATTGTGCTAATAGCCGATTCACGCAAACAATGACAAAAATAAAAACAATTACGGGCAGAGGTGACACATTTTAACATAAAATTCAGAGTATAAAACAGAACACTACTTGCATGCACTTTCTCCCTTCACAGACCTACATGTACACCTCTGTAAGTGTAACCTGACACACACTCCTGATGTCATCATTTACTGTTGACGTGTTGACATCCATTGAAAACAAACACTGTGGAAGTGCCTACATGGAGTGAACATCCCTACACAGTTACTATTTCTTGCAATTCACCAAGTCTAATGAGTTTTAACCTCATTTGCATCTTCACCATACTGACAACCCTGAATTTAGATGGTTGGTAACCATGTAAGCAGGGAAACTGAAGGGAAACCCAATGTTGTAAACATGAGGGAGGATATTACTTTGCTATATATCTGCACAGAGGAATACAGTTTTGGATAATGTTTGACTGTATTCTGTCGGCTACATACTGCACATGTTTACATGACAGTATAAATAGTCTGTTTCATGGGGTTTACACTTTTAGCTGTCTACATTATTACAAGTATATTCTTCATTTGGGGAAAGGGGTGCAAAACTACATTTATGTCATGGCACTTAAAAAGGATTGTTGCTATTGTTACTCTACTTTTGTAGCATCCACCCTGCCTAGTAATGTGATAACATTCTGCTGTTACATGTCAAGGTCAGTTCTGTACAAATCTAAGACATTTTACTTACTCTTGTTTCCGTGTAGAATCCTTTCTGTGGCTGTATTGGGAAAGTTTTTGAATACATGGGCAACAGGAACATGGAGTCTACGTGGTTGGTTTACAGCCTGTTGACTTGCTCCACAGTGTTAGTTTGCTTCATTAGCATGCAATTCAGCTTCTTATGCTGTAATTAGCATTCCATGGAAGTTACCGTGTTCATGTGTGAGTGCACGCTGCTACATGGAGTTTACTGAATCTAAAAATATTTGCGGGCCATGTGCACATCATACTGTGATGCATAGATGATGAAAAATGACTGTGTAGGCTTTATTGAATCCCCCAGATGCAGTGTTAGAAAAAGAAAATTATCAAATGACACCAAGATTTGTAAATTAATTTGTACTTCAGTAAGATACTATGCCATAAAAATTGTACATTTCATTATCAATAGTTTGCTTGCATTTGTTTTACAGAAGTCTTATCTTTTACACTTGAAAATATACATTTATTCTGTGTCATATTCATGGACTAAGACTATTTTTACGGTAATAGCTATTTTCAGTTTTTTATTTATCAGAAAGTAAAAATTACAGTCTAAAAACCCTTTAGAGGCATTTTAAAAGTTAGTAAAATGTGACATTTGTATAGTGGCCTGAAACACCATCAACTAAAGGTTAGCTTTCAAGAGAAATATAAGTTCACATATTATACCCCTAAAGACATTGGTTAAAATTGTCAGAAAATATTATATCAGTACCATAATTATTGTATGTTACTAACTTATTTCTGCCTTTGGCATTGGTTTGTTCCACATAACAACTGGAGCATACACAAATGAATGTTTGCAAAGCTACAGCTTTACAGTGCTCAAGATTTCTTTTTAGAATTAAATCAATTTTAATTTGTCATGTAGTGAAAAATGTCATTTTATATAATACAAACAAATCAATGTATTTTAGTTACATTTTTCTAGAAAATAATACAATACAACGTGTTTATTATGATGCAATACTCAGATTTTGTCAAGTTTCACATTTTTCCCAACATTATATTGTTTATGCACTTTCTCAAATAATTTACCATGTTCCATTTCTGTTTGTAGAGTACATTAAAATACAGCTTTGAAAGTTATTATATCAAGTTTTCATGCATACAGGCATGCAGACAAACACACAACCACACACACACACACACACACACACACACACACACACACACACACACACACACAAAAAAAAACACACATATCCGAACAAACATGTCTAATCATTCAATTGCAAATGAAAAGATTTTGTATTTGATAAGATCAAAAAGGGTATGTAGGAATGGTGATTGAATCTGCACCATGAAAAGAATGCATGATTCCTTAGTGATGTATATTTTGCTTAGTTTCTAAAATATTTTTTAAAGGTTTGCATTTTATTTATTTATACAGGCAGTTTGGGAAAACGTATTATGCTCTTATTTTTTGTCTGCTACATTGATGGATGTCTTTTATATGAATTGATTTGGTTACGTTTCGTTATTTATACTAGATATATTTTATTATTTTCATGATACTTCAGGGATTTTGCATTCTGGGAGTGCTTCATTTTCTTCTGGAAAAGTGGTGTGTTTGCACATTACATATCCTTCTTTGATTCTTTCCATTTGTATAAATCTGTATTTTGAGTACCATGAATGTTTCTATATTGCATGCAACATATGCCAAGAGTACCTAACACTAATCATACTTTGTGGCTGAGATATACTCTGTGTCACCACTGATCAAGTAACAAGTCTGCATGTGAGCCACGCAGATATTCCAGACACCTGTAGATTGCATGGTAGGACACAGCTAAGTCATATGGTTCAATGAAATTCAATGCATTTCCTATGTGAATGTTGCAGCATATAGAGGAATATATTGCATTGTTGGAACTGCACCCCTCCCCTTCATAAATGAATGATGAATCAGTACTCAAGCATTCCTCATGGTTTCAGCTCTTCTAATGGTAAACCAAGCCACTGACTTAACCAAAATAGCATTACACAGCACACAAGATAAACATTGCATAGTATATATGAACCAAAAATCCAGCAAATAGTATGTTCGCCTAAGGGTTTGGGAAGCACTCTTGGAGGGCTTCCAATGTATCATGTTGTAAGTGACTAGGCTGTGCCTGGAATTCACCAAGGGTCATGTGTGTGCATTTTATATATATATATATATATATATATATATATATATATATATATATGAATTTGTATCACTTCACTAAAAGACCATTTCACTGAGACCAAATCACCTAAAGTTCATTTCACTGAAAGTTCATTTCACCTCGAACTCATTTCACTGACAAGTAGTACTCTAAGGCAAGTCAAAGGTACAATGGGTGCTGTGGGGGCCATAGCCCCCACTTAATTTGTTTTTCTGTTGTCTGGTTTTGTTTTACATTATTTGGTAAAACCCAACTAGGTGGGTGGCTATGCCCTCGAAACCCCCCAATGTGGGGGTCTATGACCCCCACACACCCCTAACTATATATATGTATGTATATATATATATATATATATATATATATATATATATATATATATATATATACATATATATATATATATATATATATATATATATATATATACTAACACCAGGATCGCACTACAGTGGGGAAAAGGACATACACCTTTGGCTTGCCTTAGAGTACTACTTGTCAGTGAAATGAGTTTTAGGTGAAATGAACATTAGGTGATTTGGTCTCAGCAAAATGGATGTCAGTGAAATGGTCTTTCAGTGAAGTGATACAAATCCATATATATATATCATCACCAGCCCCCTTTTTCCAATTGTTTTTACATGGGGTCTTCCTGTCTGTCCCAAATCTTCCTCACCAGATTGTCTTCTGCTTTTCTACAGATGTGACCAAACCAAAAAAATCTGTTCTCTTTGATCTTTTTTTGCAAATGAAGCTACTCTGGCTTCTGCTTTTATGTCCTGATTTCTTCATCTGTCCCACAGTGTGCATCCTGCTACCTTTCTCAGGCACTTCATTTCCATCACCTCTAGCTTCTTCAACTGTTCTGCCTTTACTGCCCAGGTTTCTGTACCATACAGTAGTACTGATCACACCACTGTCTTGTACACCTTACTTTTCAGCTTCTTTGGCATTCTTCTGTCATAGACTGCACCTGATACTCTATACCAGTTGGCTGCAACCCCTCAGATTCTAGCTTTGACCTCTTCATTCAGACTACCCTTCTCCTCAACCACCCCTCCCAGATACTTGAAGCTGTTTACCTGTTCCACAATCTTCCCTTCTATCGCTGTTCTCAGCTTCTTCTGATTTCTCCAATTTTCTGCCATTACCACCATTACCACCATCTTGTCTGTGCTTAGTTTCATCCCATGTGCCTTGAGATTTGCATTCCATTCTCCTATCCTTTGCTGAAGTTCCAGTTCAGAGTCTGCCTGTACTGCCACATCGTTTGCATACAGTAGCTTTGTTGATCTGTCCCCCTCCAAACTGTTTGCTAATGTTGTCCATCACCAATATGAACAGCAGCGGTCTCAGAGCTGAACCTTGGTGTGCACCCACTCCCACTGGGAACCCCTCTGTGAGGCTGAACCCTGTTCATACTTGAGTCACTGGGTCCTTTACATATCTGCACTAATTCTACCAATGTTTCTGGGACTTCAAACCACCGCAGTACTGCCCAGATCAGCTTTCTTGGGACCTTGTCATATGCTTTCTCCAAGTCTAGAAGTGCCCATTTGGACTCTCTCTTCATCTCTAGCTTCTTCTCAAGTATCTGTGTCAATGTTTCTTTGTGCCCCTTACTAAGTCACTTTCCAGAAGTTGGTAGAGTGCCACTGATCCACTATTCTTTGCTATTGCAACTTCTTTCTTAGCTTCTTTGTTAGCCAACCAGTAGTCCTTCCTAGCCTGGTCAGTCTTTTCTATCTCCCACTTCTTCCTGCACGCCTTTCTTTTGATGACTTCCTAGACTTCTGCATTCCACCACCAGCTTTCCTTATGTACCTTATTTCCATACCTGGCTTGGCCACATATCTTTTCTGTAGTCCTAACACACGCTGTTGTTAGGCACTGCTACTCTTCTTCACCTCCACCTATTTCCTTCCCTTCTTGGGTGCTAGTGCTCTGAGTAATTCCTTGAACTGCTGTACTTTCTCTCCAGTCAACTTCCAGGTCTTCAGACTGGTCTCTGTTGACCTTAGAGCCTTCTCTGACCACTGCTTGCAGCTGATTGTGGCAACTAGTGGTTTATGCTGTGGGCCGATGCACACGCTGGATAATAGGGCATGTACCCCTCCTACTGTTAGCAAGAGTCTCTAGCATGGGTTAGAGTAGGCCGGGTCCTCATCCCATTTATCACTGGTAACTACCCATGTCCATTTTTGGCGAGATTAGCCAACATAACCGAACCACCCAGAGCCATATTTTACACCGCCGAGTGGCTAGCCCTGCCACGGTGCGCAGTCTGTGATCCATGTTCTCCTCTCTTGAAGATGCTGTGCACCACAGTAGATGCCCTAAGCGGTTGGTCTGTACAACTCTTCCCCCTATAGGGCACCATGTAGAGTCTGTGCTGCTGCCCACAGCTCCCTTTATTGGTGAGGCTTAGATGGAAACAGTCGGCATGTTTTTCAGAACTGCATTGAGTAGAGACTTTGATAAAACTTATAAACATAGAAATATTATTCAGTACCACAATTAAACACAATTCCTGTAAATCTATAAAATATGGTTAAACAGGAAATAAATATTTTTTCTGTTTTTTTTTTCTTTTGCTTTTCTTTTCCCTGTTTGCTTTCCTTCTTTTCCTTCTGTGACAGTGTGAAGTGTTGCCATCCGTACCAGGGAAAATAGGTCGGTGCATGTGTAACATATGCCAGCACAATTAGCTGGAGTTTTGTAATTAATTTTGAGCCTTTTGTCCATCACACTGAATTGTGCAGATGCTTGTTTAAACATGTATCAACAGTATTATTATAACTGATTAAATGTATATGTTTAAACAAAGAATTCTGGAAGGGAAGAGTAGCAGTTTTTGAAATTGTTCTATAACTTTCAGATATTGCAATAGATTTTAGCAAAGCTCTGAGTAGGTATTATACCCAGAGTCAGGTGATCAAATGTGATGTCATTCTATAACCAGCACTGAGAGGATGGAACTCACACAGCAGCTTGTTTTATTTTCTTTAGAACCTGATATTAAAAAAAATCTATGACATTTATTACAGTTCAGTTCAGTTCCATCGTTGTTCAGTTCAGTCTATTAGAAGCTCATCACCTTGCCTTGTGGAAGCATCTCAGCATCTAATCTTGCCTTGCTGTATTAATTAAGTTAGCTAGGGAACAGTTATTCTTTAGACTGTCAGGAAATACAGTGAGATTAGTTGAGTTTTGTTTTTCTGCATCTGCTTGAATTTGTCCAACTGTGTTATTTTTATTTCTCATGTAATTAGGATGCATTGGTTACACTCTACCATATATGTTAGTATTGATTTTACTCAGTATAATTGGATACCCTTGTAAGAGCCTCAGAATGGTTCACTGGTGGCAGCATAGTTACCTTATAGTCTGGACAGAAGGGGTACAGTTATTAAATCTGTACCACCCTTTCCCAGGAGTGTGGGTGTGTGTGTGAAAATCGCATACCCAGGTTCGGGTGTGTCAGCTACTTGGAATTGCAACACTATGCTCCAAAGAGAGTCTTGTTTGAGATTTAGAAAGACAGAGAGTCCATTCCCAGGTCTGGAGCATGTTCCATGTGTGATCTTGGGGGAAACTGTGCTTGATGCAGAGAGTTGCATTTGAAAATACTGTGTAAATCCATTCCTGTTTTTAGTGACTGTCTCTCACTGGTGTCAGTGGTGAGGGTTGAGGCTCCTTGATTTCTGGCCCCGGGTAGAGAAGCCGTCACAGCTTCCATTTCTTTTTCTTCTTCTTTGTTCTCATCCCCCCTCTCCTTTTTCCACTCTCACACTCCTATTCAGCTATAAAAAATTATAGAAATTTTCTTTAATAATGATGCTGACCAATGTTTACTTGTTTCTAATAACTTAGTGAGGAAGTACTTTCACAGATCCCAAGAATAGATTGTTCGTACAAGCTGGTACCTGTGCCTGATATCTGTGTCTTCATCTGTCCACTCAGTCATTACTGTTCAAGATTACCCTTTCTTATCTCCTCAACATGTCCTCTCTCTTTCTTTCTCTTTCTCCAGACTCTAGAGGTGAGAACTTTAGCTGCTGTATCCTCTGGCCAGATTCATTCCCTTCCATACCATGGATCTTTCTGTTAGCTTTTCTCTAGATTCCTTACACCAGTTCAATATTGTTTTCCTTATATGTCCTCCAGAACCTTACACCTTACTCAAGGCATGCTCTGACTAAAGCCTCATTGCTTCTGAAATCTATCTTGTTTGGGATACATGTCAGCATTATGTTGGCTGTTGCCAATGCTTTCTCTCCTTCTGTTTCATGTAGTTCCTCAGTGTGCTCAACCTTTGCACATCAGTGTGCTCAACCTTCTCAGAACCTTTTTCCTGGTCTGTTGATATCAGTTCCATTTCTCCATAACTTATACTTTACATTATGATTGCTGTAGTTAAATGCCTTATTTCAATGTTTTTCTATAGGGAGATATACTATATATTCTATAGCAGGAAACCTTGTTTTATATTTCTCATTTTGGATGTTTCACCATCAGATACAAACTCAGTAAACCCTCAACTCCATATCTGCACCACAAGATCACATTAACTTGAATTTATTTATTTATTTGTTTATTTATTTATTTATTTGTTTGTTTGTTTATTTATTTATTTTATGTGATTTCATTATGGGTGGCTTCAGCACATGATCCTTACTCACGTCTGTGTCCATAGCATCCAGCAGTGCTTGTATTACTGGTAATAGGCATGAAAGTCAGGCTGCTATAGGACTTAGACCAGCTCCTGATCCTTTCAGGGTGGGTTTTCTCACCACAGGTGGAAGAGAAATGGTCCATAAATGTGGCATAAATAGGAAAGACCCTCTCTGAGGTCATCAGACAAGATCACATACCACACAAATCAGCTCTGAAGTAGCTGTGGCAGCATCATTGTGTGTGTTTAATGCTAATGCACATTCACTGTGTTGTGGTCATGGACACACTCAGCTCAGCTTTGGGGTAGGAACCATGGCAACAGTGGTCACCAGTATGCTGTCCATACATTCCTCCTTATGCTTTTGCTTATGTACATGGGAGTTGCCAGCACCCACTGATATCTGAGCTATAGGGGAAAAGGGTGCACCCCTGGCTGATGTGTTGGCTAACTCCACTCCTACAGTGGTATTCTGAGACTAAGAGGTGGGCTGCACCAGCACTGGGGCATTGTCTGAGGGAGGGAAGTGGTATGCCTTCCAAATTATTCAGGTCTGATAGTGTTGCCATGATAGCAGACTGTGCCAAGATTTGTCAACCATTATCATCATGCTCAGAAAGTTCCCGGGCATCAGGAATGCCAATATCCATGGTAGAGTACCCTGAGGCTGAAGTTCCTGTGAAACTAAAATAACACACCTCTGAAAATCTGGAATAATGGTGGGAACAATTGCCCAAAAACAAGAACAGATTTTAAATATTTCTCTTATAAACAGAGAATGTTGATAGATTAACAGGATTTGTGTTATCATGCATTTTCTGAAGGATATGAAGTCTGAAATGCAAGTATATGTCATTATGTAGTGATTCCATTCCTCAGTGATTTGCCAGAAAACCACAAATTATATGAGGAAAAGAACAAAATATGAGGCAAAAATGTGGACATTTGAGAGGTATGCACCCAAGTGTATCAGTGCTACCTTGTCACACATCCAAAAACTGCTTAGACTACAGCTGTAAAATAGAGTGGCATGTAAAATGTACAGGCCATAAACCTTGTGCAGACTGATGTTGTAGCTGATCCTCTGAAGTTCTTTTAAGAAAGAAATGACTACACTCGGTATGGGTATAGTTCTGACTCAGGAAGGGTGCACTGCATGATATAATATGTAAGATAATACCCACCTGGGGCTTTGCTCATTGGCACACAATGTGCTCAATGAAGTTCTGCATCAATGTTAAGTCCTCCACTGGGTATTAGGGAATTGTGATGTTCTCCCAGGCAGAGAAGCCAGAAACACCTCCATCTGAGAATCACCCAGCATTGTTCTGATATATCGGAGTAAATAAAACTAACTCATGATGCCTGCAAAAAAGTCACAGCCATTCATTCATTTAATTGCATGTGCTGGATTCATTTTTTAATGCCACTGGAAGTCGATATCGACACACTGCTCAAAAAGAAATAACTAGAGTGGCGGATACAGCTGAATGCACACGGCTCCCCTGGTCTGAATATATTTTGCTCAATAATTAAAGAAATACAACAGCTCAGGAAAGTAAATCATCAGAACATTTACTAAATGCACTAAAGCCTTCCACTATGAACTGATCCAACCAGTAAATTCTTAAAAGGTAAACTTTTATCCCGATTTTCTACTGATCATTTATCTATTTCCATCTGCCATTCGATGAACCAGTTCTTAGATGAAGTAATAGGGGGCCATCCCACTTCAGTAGTAATCTCCAGATTCGGTCACTCTTATGAGTTTTGGGCTTTTACATTCAGCTTCATACAATCTGAAAATGCTCCCAAGGGTGAAAGCACTATCCAACAGATATTGTTGGTATTTCTAAGCCATGTTAACAGGCACTTTCTACAAAAAAATAATTTCCCCCTAGGTGTCATAATGTTTTTAGAGCATAGTACACCTATATATATATATATATATATATATATATATATATATATATATATATATATATATGGTATAGCCACTGATCAATTCCTTGGCTCTGCCTCCCTGAAACCTTTCTTAGCCAAGCTAATAGGCATCATTTTCATATAAGTTTGCCACATACCCCATTGTTTCAACTGAAAAAGCTGTTAAAATGTGGTACTTCCCTGCCCCCAATAACAACTCGGGGTAAATGTCATTGACAGTCAGTCAGGAACACTCCTTGGCAATAAGGTACTATTCACCACAGTGAAAAAGGTTTAATAATTACTGATAAAAAGAGAAGACAATATGAAAATATACTTGATCCTAACCGGTTATGTGATATGAAATAATTATACGGACCTTACTGACATGTTAAAATGTTTTCAGGAATGAATGTGTTTATGAAAATACTAATACCCTGATACTATTTTTTGTTAAAGTCATGTGAAAGTACACACAATCAACTTCTGAGAACGGTATATAATTCATTAAACAGAAATGTATGTCCCTTAAAAATGGATATCACTGTAAATGTTAGCAGTTTAGGAAATGCAATGTCCAGTGACGGTAAGTGATTAATGGGGTTTCTCAGATGCTTAGCCATTGTGACTCTGAAGCAAAATACTGACATAGTTAGGTCTGCTAATTTGGATGACTAATTCTGCAATCTAACTGACCATAATTTTCATTCAGCAATTGACAGCTTCCAGAAAATGAGTGGCCACTTCAGCTCCAGATCTCTCACTGAGATAATGTGTGAACAGATAAAGACTGCAATAACATTTTCTTGTCAGAGCTGATGAACTCAATCGATAAAATAGCTCATCCTTCAAACAAAGCTAAAATAACTGATGACTAAATGTATAAGAAATTTTATTTTACTGCATATTTCTGAGAAACAATAAGATAACAACTGCCATCTGCTTAGAAAAACAGACTTAAAGATCCAACAACTGTTATAATAGTTAACCCTACTTAGAACTGCTAAAAGGATTCAACACCTATTTTATCAGCTAAGAACATTTCACTGGATCATCGGTTCATAGGTATGTACTAATGATCAATGGACCTTTTTAAGCCTAGTCATGCATTCCCAAATCTTTGACAAGTTGTAACACCCTTGGTAGTGTAAGCAGAGGCTTTATAGATGAAACATTCACAAGCATGGGCCTGGGAGATGAACCATTTACAGGCTGCCTGTGCCCATTAGAGACACAGGTGTCAAACCAGGGTGAATTTCTGGTTCCAAATTCAGCTGTCCAAGTTACATCTGAATTGGGTTAGGGAGGAACTCTGTTTCACATGGATGAGGAGCCTGTTCCAAATAAGGGGTCATCTCTCGTATACATAACTTCGTCTTCAGCAGGTCCTATTTATATCATGGGCAAAGTTTAAATCTTGTGCTGTTTGTTTTGTGGATATGCAGGAAGTCCATGGGGGGTCCAATGATGCCTTGTATACTTGGTATAGATCTCTAATAGCCCATAGGAGACAGAAAACAGGGATAAGGCATTGAAGCAGTCTGCATAGGACATGTTACTTATGCCTTGCATTCTTTTAGTGAGGAACCTTTGTGGACATACAATTTGTTGGATTGCCTGGTTAGGGGCACTGTACTCAATGATAGCTCAGATGAGTGCTGAATACAGTGGAACAATGACCTCCTTAGGCCTACGTCATACCTTGGTTTTGTAAGTTAAACAATGTGCAATGATTTCCTCACTATTGTAGACACATGATGGTCAAAGGCTAGGTTACTATTTATGTGTGTCCCCAAGTCCCTGGCTGCTGTCTTAACTCTTAAGGGTGTGTTGTTAATATGGTAGCTATCAAGAGTTGCTAATTTCCCAAAGGATACTATTATGCATTTATTGGCAATTTCTTTTAGTCCATGGCTCTGATACCAGTTATTAGTCTGTGTCAGCCCTTCTTGGAGAACATTAGTGTCAATTGTCAGTGGGGGGAATTCTATGACTGTTCCTAATTTGCAATCATCTGCAAGTTTAGTTATACAGAGGATCTTGACAATGGCCATGATTTCAGAGAAATAGCTGTCAAAATGGAGCTGTCTCAGGACTGATCCCTGAGGGAATGTACTGGTGACTGGCCTCCTTGTATAGGTGGACTCTCACATGCTAACTTTCTGGGTCCTGTCTGTGAGCCAGATGGCTATCCACCAGGTAACATAAGGGTTTATGCCTAACCTCTTGAGTTTGTCAACAATCCCTGAGTAAGTAATGGTGTCAAAATCCTTGGCTAGGTCAAGATAGACACTGTGAACCATTTTGCCCTTATCCATTGCTTTGGCGACCTTCTCAAAGAAGTACATCAGGTTGAATAGGCATGACATGCCTTTGACGAAACCAAATTGGACTGGGTCCAGTGTCCAGATGTTTCCAATGTCATTATTGAACATTTACATGATAATTGTTTCCATGGCTTTGCATATGAGAATTGTGATATTTATCGGTCTGTAGATTTCAGGGTCCATAGATGGCCTGCCTTTGTGCAGAGTGATAATGGTTGCCATTCTCCATTTCATGAGGCACAAAGCACATTTGGAGACTATGGTCAAATAGTGATTCCAGACGGTCTGACAGGTCATGTTTTATGCTGTTTAGAAGGTAGCCTACTATATTGTCAAGGCCGTTGGCCTTAGAGAGAACATTGAGGACCTACTCCCCTAGTGATAGTTGAGGAACTTGCATTTGATGGTATTTCTTGAGGAGAGACTGGTGGTGGGAGGGTTTAAGTTAGAGCTGAATTTGTCTGATAGTTGCTTTGCTGCATCATCTGGCTAAGTGCAGATGGCTCCATTAACAATGATCTCTGCAAACAATTAAGTACTGTCTTTGAGGTTGTGAGCATAGCTAAATTTATGTATGTATTTATTTATTTATCTGTTTGTGTGTGTGTTTGTTTATTTCTTAATTTGTTTGTTTATCTTTGTTGACCAAGAAAGTCCAACTGTGCAGAGCACATTTTCAGTGGAGACCCAGGGAGAAAAGTTCCACCACAGTACATTTATATTAACAAGTGAATTTCAAAATAGTTCTCAGAAAAACAAGTTACATTTCTCATGAATGAACAATTGCAAGACAGATACAGTAAAGTATTTACATTATCAATTATGAGTCTATGCAGTTATTCCACCTGTAAAATCTTGCAAAAGTAAATGGATTGATACTGCAGAAGGAAAACATTATTGTAAAGAAGTTGTGTTATGTAATTTCAGTAAAGGAAGGTTTGCAAGGAGTTTAAGATAAGTAATGAAGTTAGTTATAAAATTTTATAGGAAAGGCGATTTTAGTATTGTATAGGTTTGTAAAGAGTTTGAGAGATATATTTAAGCAAGTTGTAGAATAATGTAGGATGGGATGGAAGATTTTAGTATTGTAAAGGAGGATAGTGATTATGGCAAAACACAGAATATAGGATTGTTTCTTTTGGACTGCCTGCTCCAAATTGTTGTATCTAGAAGGTTTATAACTTAGGTATACAGGAGATGCATGAGAGGGGTAGAGTGGTGGATGAGGCAATTAGAAAAAAGAGCAGGATGTGAAGTGTTGTTTAGGGGGGTGAAAGTGGAAGTATTAATGCAAATGCAGGAGAGAAAATTGTTAGGGGTGTAATGATTCAAGTATAGGAAGGCAACACGTTTGTGATAAGTTTGTGTTTTGTTGCTAAAGAATGCCTTGTAGTTTTCCTTAGCCTGAGAGGCCAGATTTACCTCAGCTTTGGATTTTCTAGACTTTATTTATCCTCTGAGTTGTTTTAGTTTGAAGAGAGCACTTTTAACATGCTGGATGTTTTATACCATGATTTTCTTCCTTAGGTTATTCAGCCTATTGATGTTGGGGTTTCACCAGAGTGGCTTTTTTGAGTTATTTCTACACTTATTCTTTGTGGATAAAGCTGCCCCTATGCAGCTATTAACATGCTTTCAAAGGATTTCTTCAAATATTTCCATGTAGGCAGCTGTGATCTCAAGGATTGAAGGAGGCTTGAAATTTTGCCAGGTTATCACTTAATAGTGAGAAATTATTCTTAGAGTAGTCCCTGAACATCCTGGGTTTTATTTTTAATTCAATGAAGATGGTTTTGTGGTCTGACCTTACCAGAGAGGATATTACAATAGGGTGTGTGTGGCATTCCAGCATGTTAATGAGGACCATATCTAGTATGTCTGTGCCCCTGGTCACTGTACTAACAATCAGATTTAGGGTGTTTGTGCTAAAGTCAAGAAATCTCTGTGTCTGCATGTTTGGTGTTGTAAATGATTCGCAGTTAGTAGTGAGATAAAAAAAGTAACCCATGAATATGATATTGGGTTGGATAGTGAGTGTCTCCAGTAAGTTTAAATATGTAGTATGGGTTTCTAGTGTCATAGAGGAAGACCTATAGTTTGCAAGGAAGTCATATGGGATTTTGGCTATGGTGACTTGAACATGGAAAAGCACAAGTACATCATCCTGTTTTACCTGCCTTGAGGTATATTTATTTTTGATGTAAATCAATATACCTTCCCTTTTAGTCCCTGCCTGTATAGTAGCTGGTCTAAATGTGAGGAAGACATGATATTCTTGTACTGCTGTGGTGCTCTTCTTGGCTTTAAACTATATCTAAGTGAATGCGCAGACATCAGTGTTCTCTAGGGTGAAGACAGCATGTAGGGAGTGGAGTTTGTTGTTTAGACTCCTAACATTTAGCAGTAAGACCTTTTGATTTTCTTGATCTCTATGTGGCGTGTCGGAAAGATTGTCAAGCTGACATTGCCTAAAAAAAAACACTATTGGTGAGGACAATGTTTTGGCCAATTTTCGAAAGCCTGGAGGGGAGAGGTGCAGACCATGCCTAGCAAAGCAGTGCAGTTTGTTGACCATCTACTTCCATGCTGACAATTATTGCATCCCCTTTTAATGACACCAGAAACTAAGCCAATTATTAACATCAGTCATCTTCTGTTCATATTGTGGCATCATCCTTGGAGAAGGTAATGTTGCTCAGTGCTAGGTTAATTCCAGCCTGAAACATGTATCTGAGGGCTCCATGATGTCTCTTTTCAATAGTCTAGGGAGGTATGTCTCAGGACATTTATGGTCACATGAGCCATGACTGAGTCAAAGTGGAACTTGTGGTCCAGTGATCTGAGTGCATGTGTAATATGGCAAATCCTGGTCCCTGATAAGCAACAGACTGTGACTTTTTCCTTACTCACCCTGGTGAATCATCAATGGGCCTCACCATGGAGTCTCTAATGACCAGAATGTTGGACTGTATGGAGACTTGCCTTATGGGCTTAGTAGTAGAGGCTCCATGAGATGTGGCTGTATGTGATATTGTGGGTGTTGTTTTGAATGAGTGCATTTGTGGCTGCTGAGGACATATGGTAGGTGTGCCACATGTAGGAGGTCTTTGGGGTATAGAAAGGTTACATTTAAGTGCCTTGGCATTTGTGTGTCCACGTCTCTAGCTTCAAGCTGTGTCTGATGGCTCTAGTTCAAGCTGTATGTGATGGCTACAGCATGCATACTGGTTATCATTAGGAGTGTTTATATGTGTGTGTTTATATGTCTTCCTCCATTGACATTGTGTAAATACATTTCTGACATAACATGTTAGAATGTTTGAGAATTAATTGGCTGCCAGTAAGCATGAGGTGATTTCTACATTACCTTTGGATGCCCATATCCACCAGGCTGTAGACTGAGATAGTGGGAAAATATAAAGTCAGTAAAGCCAACAGCTGTTATAACAGCTACCCTGAGACAGAGCAGGTACAAGTATCCAACAGCTGTTTTAACAGCTAAGGACATGAAAAAAATCAGTGCAAGACTCCAATACCTGATAATACAGCTGACACTGCATTTGTTACTCTTGAGCTGCCTTCCAACAGGGAACCTCGGGGTGTCGGATATTGTATCCCCTTTGGTAGTGACCACATGGTATTTTGATTGTTCAGTCATATCCTTTAGTGGTGGCTCTGTTGGCAGACCCCCATCACTCTGTATCCCTCTGTAAGGTGTGTTGCCTTGTTGCTGACATGATGGATCATATCAGTGACCCTATGTCATACTTGCAATTATATATGGTTATGGCCAGCAACAATGGTGATCTTTGCAACAAGGTCCTGCAAGACACATTGGTGGAAGTTTGTATTCCTATTATCTATAAGGAGCATTTTCTAACTGTATTCATGTAGGGCTTGCCATACAATATCATTTTCTTCCTAGAAGCTCTTTGCCATCCTCTCCCTGTCCTTCTCAGACATCCTTCTCTGAAAACGCAAGGACAGGCATATGTTAATCTGTTGGTATGTTATACCCCTGACACACCTATAACAAGTTCCCTACAACAAAGTCCACAGTAACTATGAACTGTGTAGCACCTGACCCACAAGGAGACACATGCCACAATTAAAAGCTCCTGCCATGTGCCAGCTGTCAGCAGCCAAGTGAAAGTGTGCCTGTGGCTCAACAAGGAGCAGTATGTAACTGAAAGACAAGCCTTTGCAGTCAGACCTGATATCTGCAGCCTGGCATATTGTGTGTGTCATTAGCTCTCATGTCACACATACGGCTGCCACTGCAAATGTCAATGGGTACATTTGTGCTCCCCTAAACCTTCTTTACAACCTACAATTTGCACTGCTGCATGCTACCTTATTGTACCTGTATGCATTTTTATTTCACCCACTGTGCAAATGACAGGCAATGTCTGTGACAACATGGGTATAAAAACAACATGACAATAGTCCTCTGGTATGAGATCCTTGACATTTTTATATGTGCAACACAGCATTAACTTAAAGTGTGGTGCAAGCAGTCTATAAACATGTCAGAAACACCCAGTGCATCCTCAGCCAAGATCAGCATGTTGTAGATGTACTGTAACACATTCCATATTCACACCATACATTTCATTAACTCCTCCACCAGAAAAAAAAAACACGGCTGGAAAATGATTCTTCCCCACAATCTCCAACAGATTTAGAGTTGGGCATGTAATTCCCCTTCACCCACAATAACTAACATAGGAGTGCAATGGTAAAATGAAATTCCCTCTTCCATGAACAACATCACAACAAACAAAATATATTCAGAAATGCATGATCACTTTGACTTGTACAACTTGGAGACACAAGTTAAAAAGGTTCTCCCCACCCACAAACACAACCTGAGATACCCAGAAAAAAATAATTCCCTACAAACACCCAATAAACAAGAGTGAGATACTGACCGTTCTCTTCAAAGCACTACCCCCCATCTCCATATGACAGAGAGACAAAGGTTGGCAATTAATTGCATCCACAATCCAGACAATAATAGGAACACAAATATTGGTCAACAACAGTCAGTCCCCATCCATCTCACAAGGGTTATGGACCTACCTCCCAACAAATCTAGTACAGTGGTGGTACACTTCATAAAATAATAGCAACCCCACCTGTTCATATCTCCTCTAGTCAGCAGTCAGTCACTATCAACTCAAGCCCCAAACCCGTGTTAATACAAAAACAACAGTGGAACTACAGTTAATGTATCAAACCAGCTCCCCAACATGAGTAGGTATTATCCCATGTTCACTTACCTCAGCTTTAGTGATTTGGAATATTCAAAATAAATCCACTTCACTTTACTCTACCCCTTTTAACAAAAGTGCAGCAAATTCTTTCTGGAGATGAGCACTGCAATGGCTATGGCTGTGTTTGTTGTAAAGTTCTGAGATCAATAATGTTGCAAAACATGTTAACAAGATCATTTAAGTTAATTGTCTCTGAGTCATACTGTTGGGAGGGTGGCCTAATGGTTAAGGTGTTTGCCTTACAAACACAAGGTCAAGGGTTTGAATCTCACAGGGGATAATTGGCTAGGCTTAAAATGGCTCGTAAGGGTAGTTAGCCTAGTACTAATCTATGAACCTATGAATCTATGAATTGCGCAACTGCCCAAGGCTGCATTCCAATGTTCATCTCTAATCAAGCACTCATTTGAGTAGCTGCAAAGGTCATTGTGCATGCATGAGCAGGTCACTGTCAGCCCTGTCAGGTACATAGTTATGTGTAAATTTTGACAAATGCCCAAAGAAGTGGTAAAGATGACAGTGACAGTTATGCATGCCATACCCAAGGGTATGCTACCTTTATGACTACACTGCCTTGTACTACTGGCTGACACATATTACAGTACTTGTTCTCCATACACTGAAATGTACACTTGTTTAGGCCACTGGATTAGCTGCCATTTCTACATCACTCTGGTATTGTCCATTCTGCCCTACAGCTACTGGACAGGTGACACATCTGTAATGCCCTTTCTTGTCACTTTACTACAAGACATAATGGTAATAGCATTCCCCACACATTCCATGGCCTCTGCTATCTCCAAGCACACTGCTATTATTGTAGTCCCAGTGTCCCACAGGTGGCATGGATAATATCTGTGATTTGAATGTCATTTTTTACCCACACCTTTGCAAACATATCCTCCATATTAGACTATATACCTAATAAATGTTTTTCATTTCTCTAGCTACTCTATGTCTGATAGTCAACATCTATATCTCTTTTTTACTCTCCTTCATATATTTATTTGATGTTTGTTGTTTTATTTCTCTACATTTATGATTTTGTTTTATGCAATGTCAACTGCAACAGTATATGTGGTATGGCAGTGGTTACCACACCATCAGCCTGTCTTTCCTTCCCTTCTGCGTCTCCATATGCCTCTGCAAGGTGACATAAGTCACCTCAATAAATCATTCTACTGAGAGCAAGACCTGTAGAGTTCCATAGTGGCCTCCAGTGCTGTCTCACTAGGTGACGGTGTTGTCACACTCTCAAAGAACACTGCTGGTAGGTCCCAATGTGTTACCAGCAGAAGGTGGAAGAGTTGATGATGACAGTGATGAAATGGCAGCTTGACTTCTCCACTGGCATCCTAGAGAATATTATTCTAAGACTAGTAGAGCAACACCTCTGTTTGGCCCTGTACAGAATGATTACAGATGCAGGACCTAGCAGAGAGGCAGTCATGGTGGGACCTTACCTCTGTCTGGGTGCTGCTCAGGGCAGCATGAAAAGGAGCCCTCACCCCATCTTATCACCCATCATAGTGTTCATCCTTTAGTGTGATTCACTTCCTTCCCCTGTTCATGGTTCAGCCTTCCAAATCACTATATGTCCTTTATCTATATGTGTTTTCTATTATGCTTCTCACTTTTGTGGCAGCATCTCCCTGTTGGTCTTTGTCCATGTTCTGCATTTCTTTGCCTGCCCCTGATGACATGTTTATATGGTCTGTCCTTCCCTCACTTCTTCCTCCTTCCATCCTTCCTTCCTTCCTTCCTTCCTTCCTTCCTTCCTCCCTTACTTCCTCCCTTCCTTCTTTATTTCCTTCATTCCTTTCTACCTTCCTTCCCTACCCTTCTTAAATGGATATCTGTCCCACAAAAAATACTTTTCATCGGGTCTATATTAGAACATCGAAGTTTCAAAACTTCGAATGTTCTAATATCGACCCCGATTCAGCAAAAGCTAAAAATGTCGAAGCAACAGAAAACCAATTTTTTTCCTAGGGAAAGAATTTGGTTTCCGTTTCTTTGGTATTTTCAGCACTGTGGTGGAAAGTTACGGGTTGGGTTCAGGTAAGTGTGCGATTGAGTGTGGGTTAGGTTAGTTAGGGTTAGGGTGCAGGTTAGGTATGTGTGCGATTATGTGGACGTGAGGGTTAGGGCGGGTTAGGTGAGTTATAGCGCGGGTTAGGTATCTGTGCGATTGTGTGGACGTGAGGGTTAGGGCGGAGTAGGTGAGTTAGGGTTAGGGCACGTGTGAGGTGAGTGTGCGATAGTGACGGACCTTAGGGTTAGGGTTTGGGTTAAGGTAAGTGGATAGTTAGTGTTGTGTGTATAGTTTAATGTAGGGTTAGGTGTGAGATTTTAGGTGTATGTGTGTGGATTGTTGTTTGTTTGGTGTGCTTGTGTTGTGTGTATGTGTTTTGGAACAGCAAATTTTTTTCCCTAGGAAAAATTTGCTGTTCTATATGTTCGATGTTTTCAGCTTTCGCTGAATAGGGGTCGACATTAGAACATTCGAAGTTTTGAAACTTCAATGTTCTAATATAGACCCTTTTCATTTCCATGCCCATACCACTCTTTCCTTCTCTTTGTCCTGTATATTCCTCTGCTTGCCCCTACCCCTTTCAGACTGTCCTACACACCTATTTCCTTCTAATTTATAAGAGTAAAATTGGTAAAGACTTTGCTGGGAAACCCTTATTACAGCTCTGAGCAGTTATTATAGCAGTGCAAAGTTACACATATGAATGCACATAGTCACAGGTACGCTACATTCATGCTAGTGGGATACACAGATCATGTGACCATCACTGCCCATGTATTTATGAGTAGTGTCATTTGTGCTAACAAACTCCTTGACTATTCAATTATCATCATGTTAATTGCCTCTTACTACATTTTAATTAGCTTTGAGCCATGACACACAACTTTGTGAGTTATCCATTTTGTGGCCATGTAAGCAATATTTCTGAATCACAGGGTATGTTTTCCTTTACACATCACACACACACAAACACACACACACACACACACACACATACACACACACACACACACACACACACACACACACACACACACACACACACACACACACACACACACACGCACACACACACACACACACACACACATACACACACACAAACACACACACACACATACACACACACACGCACACACTATGTAGTTGAATGTCCATTAAGCTGACTAGTGAGTTTTCCTGTGGTTTTGGTTAACAGCTTGCTTCCCCGACAATGCACTGAAAAATAAAGTGATTTCACACAGCAGTGGGAATTAGGGGAAGTACCACTTTTCCCAACTTTTGTTCATTTTCGAATATGGTTGTAGGGGTGTTGAAGAATACAGAGATATGCCAAAATAAATGATTTGTGTCTTAAACTTTGTAGTCAAGAAGTTATGTACATTGAAATATTTAACTTCTACTGAAGGTGACAAAGAGGTTGTCAGCAAAAACTGGTCAACTTGCTAGTCATGTTTTTCTGTCTCTCTTTCTCTCTCTCTCCATATATATAGATAGACAGATATATAGATATATTTATATTATGGTTCAGAAATGAACAGTGTTCTCAGAAACACAGTTTAGTCTTCATGATGAGAATCCTGTTTAACATTTCTCCTCATATTAGCATCATCCTTCATTTTGTCTTTGACTTCACAGATTTTCCTCCTTACATCATCAACAGTTAGCAGTCTGAACTCAATTGCAGAAGGGACTGTGTTTCTCTATTCATATCCAGATTCAATAACTAAATTCCAAGAGTAGTTCCTACTCTGTGATGCATAGAGTTCCTCCATCCCCTTAACATACTGACTGATAGTTTTCTCCACAGAATACCTTTTGTTTTTTCCACTTCAATTAACCAACTAACTTTTGGTCATTCAGAAATTTCTTAATGATGGGTTATACCTTGTCACCCATAATGCTGGTCAATCTGTTCATGGGTCCATATAATCATAACTACTTACTAGGCTACTGAACAAGGAAGTAAATACTGTGGGAAGAAATAGCCAGGGAATTGTTATGGCTAGGCCGATAGCCTAGTACCAACCTCTGAACCTATGAACCTTGTGGATCTTTAGAAGCCTAGTTCTGCATTTCCATGATTTTTTAGCCCTAGTAATTTAAGTATGAGTAACCCAGAGCCTTGGAAAACATTTACATGTTACCTCTGTCCATAAGGGATAACCGTGCTAAACCGGGGTGAATGTGTAGTTTCCCATACATTTGTCCAGATTATTTTTGAATGGAATAAGACATGTACTTTGCTTTATGTGAAGAGGAAGATGATGCCAAAGTAGCGGTATTTTGCTGTGATACGTATCTTTCCCTGCAACATGTTTTATGTATACTGTAGAGGAAATTAAGATCTCTTCAGTGGGTGTTTATGTCACCACCAAACTTGTATATGTGCAGCAGATCTGAGATGATAGGATTTGTTCATGCTCTGTATGCTAGGCAGAGATCACACCTCAGCAGCTTGTATGATACGGAGATGCTGGATGAGGCTTTGTGCTAGTCACTGTAGTTTTTATGTTTAGGCTCTTATTTTGCGCTCATTCAAATTGTGTTAAGTGTTTGAACAGGTGCATACCAAAAGGGATGTGATTAGCCTAATAAGTGACAGATACAGGAGAATTATCCACTCTCCTTTAAAGAAGGTGATGTCTGTTGTTACATCTCTGGCTTGCCAAAAATAGCAAATATCTTGTCAAGCAAAGGCATTAATGAACATGAAACTGTGGGGGGATTTGGGCTCACTAATGGAAAATCTGGAATGATCATCTGTAATAATAATAATAATAATAATAATAATAATAATAATAATAATAATAATAATAATAAAAACAATAAAATACTCCTTGTTATTTGGAGGCCCACAGAAATCAGTTTTGACATTAGTCATTGTGGAAGTTCAGTTTCTGTACGAGAACAGTTTTACTGTACTACATATTATTTTGAAATATCCACAGTTTTGACTATTAGTTAATCCATGTTGCAAAACAATTTCTTCTTTAATCGTTCCCTTTACATTTATAATTCTCAAAAGAGCTTCATGCATCTGTTGTTGTCTGAAATTAATCTAATCCCTTTTAACAAATAATTTATTTTTTCAAGGACTCTTCTTTCTTACTTATACTATTCATTGCCTTCAGGGTTTTTCGATCCAGATGTTGCTATTAATTTTGTGCAATGCGCTTTTGGTCCTGTACTCCCTCTCATTTTGTAAAATTATAGGTCTTTCTGTCTGTACTTCTATATGCTTCATTGTCAAAGTCCTCAAAACAAAAAAACTCTGTAGCCATATACTGACATTTAGGTGGAGTCATAAACATGGTCTACATCAATTCCTAAGTTTCAGTAGATGCTCTGTGGTGTGCAGTAACAACAGTGGCATGATCTGTAAATAGACTTCCACTAATGATATTCCAGAAACTGTGGTAAATGGAGCTGTACAAATGTTGTGCTGTGAAAATGCAGTGCACTGGGATATATACCAAGCAACTGTATGCTGGTGGTACAGTAGCATTAAGAAGCACAGGATATATATACACACACAAATATGTATTATACACACACACACACACACACACACACACACACACACACACACACACACACACACACACACACACACACACACACACACATACACACACACACACACACACAGGCACACATTTCATGCAGATACCAAGAAAATTTTTTATACCGGATCGGTCGAGGCCCGGGTTAACAATGACCACCACCAGTACTGTTAGCCTACAAGGTGCTTGTGGAAATTGGGCTACTGTTGGCCGAAGGAGGAAAAGAGGCAGAAGACATAGCCAAAGGCAGGAAGAGAGAAGAAAGGCTAGGACTGTGGTAGTGAGGGTCGGAACTTTGAATGTTGGCAGTATGACTGGTATAGGGAGAGAGCTAGCTGATATGATGGACAGAAGGAAGGTTGGTATATTGTGTGTGCAAGAGACCAGATGGAAGGGGAGTAAGGCTAGGTGTATCAGAGGTGGGTTCAAATTGTTTTATCATGGTGTGGATGGGAGGAGAAATGGTGTAGGAGTTATTCTGAAGGAACAGTATGCTGAGAGTGTTTTGGAGGTGAAAAGAGTGTCAGATAGAGTGATGTTTATGAAACTGGAAATTGATGGTGTAATGATGAATGTTGTTAGTGCATATGCTCCACAAGTTGGGTGTGCAATGGATGAGAAAGAAAAATTTTGGAGTGAATTGGATGAAGTGATGATGACTGTACCCAAGGGTGAGAGAGTGGTGATTGGAGCAGATTTCAATGGGCATGTTGGTGAAGGGAACATAGGGGATGAGGAAGTGATGGGTAGCTATGGTGTTAAACAAAGGAATGCAGAAGGTCAGATGGTAGTGGATTTTGTGAAATGGATGGACATGGCTGTGGTGAATACGTATTTTAACAAGAGGGAGGAGCATAGGGTGACATACAAGAGTGGAGGAAGATGCACACAGGTGGATTATATCTTATGTAAGAGGGCCAGTTTGAAGGCAATTGGGGACTATAAAGTGGTGACCGGAGAAAGTGTAGCTAGGCAGCATAGGATAGTGGTTTGTAGGATGATGTTGGTTATCAAGAAGAGGAGGAGGAGTGTGAGGACAGCACCAAGGATCAAGTGGTGGAAATTAAAAAAGGGTAATTGTGAGGTGGAGTTCAGGGAAGAGTTAAGACAGGCACTGGGTGGCAGTGAAGAGTTACCAAATAGCTGGGTAACTACAGCAGAGCTAGTAAGGGAGACGGCTAGAAAGGTTTTTGGTATCACATCTGGACAGAGGAAGGACGACAAGGAGACGTGGTGGTGGAATGAGGAAGTACAGGAGCGCATACAGAGAAAGAGGTTGGCAAAGAAGAAGTGGGATTGTCAGAGAGATGAAGAAAGTAGACAGGAGTATAAGGAAATGAGGTGCATGGCAAAGAGAGAGGTGGTGAAGGCTAAGGATAAGGCATATGAAGAGTTGTATGAAAGGTTGGACACTAAGGAGGGAGAAAAGGACCTGTACCGATTGGCTCGACAGAGGGACCGAGCTAGGAAAGATGTGCAGCAGGTAAAGGTGATAAAGGATAATGAGGGAAACATACTCACAAGTGAGAAGAGTGTGTTGA